>NC_087067.1:36903127-37148538 GCF_963678635.1 Symsagittifera roscoffensis | reverse complement strand
ATGCCAAATTATCAGAAATTTATTCGCCCACAAGTATCTTGTATGTCCGCACATGCCCATTGACAAGAATGATTTTGCCCAGAAGTTTTGTGCCTGCCCGTACATTCAAATGGACCAAAATGCATATGCCCAGAATTATCACGCATGTCCTCACTTGCGAATTGACCGCAATGTATGTCCCCAAGACTATCCTGTAAGCCCGCACATGCCAATCAACCAGATTGCATTTGGCCGGAAATTTTTTGCATGCCCAAAAGTGCAAAATGACCACAAGCATGCGCGTACAAGCAAATAGATTAAAATGCATATGCTCAGAACTATCCAAAAGCATTTGCTCAGAAACGTTATGCAAGTCCGCACATGCAAATGAACCGAAACGCATGTGTCCAGAAATGCCTTCTATGCGCGCACATTCCAATTGACTAGAATGCATGCCACCAAAAATATCACGTGAGCTCGCACATACTAAATGACCAGAAACTTACTTGCCCAGAAGTATCTTCTATGCCAGCAGATACCCATTGACCAGAAGTATTTGCCCAGACAGTTTGTGCAAATGGACCAAAATGTTGATGCCCAGAGAAATCTTGTATGGCCGCATATGCAAACTGAACAGAATGTTTATGCCCAGAAATATCCTGTATGCCCACATAAAAAAAACTGACCAGAGTGCATATTCCCAGAATTATGCTGTATGCCCACATGTACAAATTGACCAGAACGTAAGAGCCCAGAATTATTCTGTAAGGCCGCACCTGCTTACTGACCAGAATGTTTCTGCCAAAAAAATCAAGAATAATACCAGAAAAATTATGTATGCACGCACATGCCAATTGACCAGCATGCATTTGCCCAGAAATTTTTGCATGCTCGCACCTGCGAAGTGACCAGAATGCATGTCCACCAAGAAACCTTTTGCTTTTTTGCTTCTTGATACTTTTTAAAACGCCAATTTAATTTGAATTTAGAACAATTTTCAATTGTTTTTGTGCACGGCCAAATGGAATTCGTTATTTTATTTTCAACGGTCGACGAAGCATTTCTTAAATTTCAGAGAAACAAAGCCAGGTATTGCATCATGTGTTTTTGATCTGTTGGCGCAAACTTTCTTAGATATGTTTATTCAATAGCAACAATAAAAAACAAAACTGAAAACTTGCACTGAAATACGATTAGCCTCTACCCTCAAATCGGAGGTCGCATGGGCCATTTTAGATTTTCAAAAATTTTTCAGGAAAATGAGACATTCAGATCTTCAGTAGTTTTCAGTTTTACGATCGATATAGATCCCAAAAAGGTCTGCCTAAATGTGGCTCAGCTTCATGAAATTGATAACCTCAAGCAACAAATTTAACTACGAGATTCGTCTTTTCTCATATTTTTTGAGAACATAGCTATGACAAACGGTTATGGTAGGAAAAGAAAAAGCTTCAATTTCAAATACGATTTCTGGGAAAATCCTTCACAAATTATTTGAAACGGATTTGAAACTTGAATACTGGTAACTATGCTGCCGCTTTTTGAGAAAATACTCGTTATAATTAAATACTTCTTTATAAAAGTCTTCGAATTGTAGGTCTTTTCAATTGTACCACAAAAATATGTTAAGATCTTTTTTGTCAGGAGCATCGGCTCACCCAAATTTAGCAGTGCCTAATTTTTTTGTGGGCCTTATTATATAGGCATGAGCATAAAATCCAGACCAAATGTAATTGTAACCCAACAATCAGTCTAACTATACAGACTCAACGCGAAAAGAGCTGAAATTTTACCGTAGTCCCTGGTCAAGACAATACGTTATATTATGACAGCAGAACATTGATTAAAATTAAAATCAAAATAGTATGTCCTGCCTCAGGGGTCCTTTTTCTATCTTTATTTTTTCATTATATATTTTTTGTTTATTCGCAATTCCAAATAAATGAAGATTATACAAAACTAAAAGTAATTTTGAAATTAAAAGTCAAACAAAACAAGTAAAAATCAAAGAATTTTGAAAATTTTCATATCACGCTAAAATTGTTGTCCATAAAATGAAAAGGGACAATTTTGAACAATTGTAACAATTGTAAGGACAATACAAAGAAGGGTATTGTAACTCTTTGATAAGTATTTACAAAATCAATGAAAATTGATAGTAATCAGCTATGCATTAGAGAAGCTATTTTCACCTAGCCATAGGGTTCTTTATTCGCGAAAATCATGGGATATTGTGTTTTCTGACCGGAATGCAAAAGCATATAACCAAATTTAGAAAAATGTTAGAGTTATAGTTTTTTGCAAAACATGCTTATGAAAAGAATTTTATCTATGGGAAACTGATGTATATGGAGTCGAAAATCTGAATTTGGTCTATTTTATTTTTTCTGTTTTATTTTATTGATCCGATATTTCATTTTTTTTGTATTCTTGAGTTATGTGGAAATATTAGACAAAAACGATTTTAAAAAACATGTGAAAAGTTTTGGCCGACCTCGACCTGGGATTTTACATACTTTGCGAGGAGGAGGTATGAGGGAAAAGAACTTTTCTAAGATTTCAACCGCAAGAAACAAGCTAGGTTTTAAGTTTCTTTACAATTTTATTCGTGTAGATTTTTATTCAATTTTATTCCTGTAGACTTTTGCACGAATGTAATTGTATACAATTATATGAAAAGGCGATTATCTCACTTGCATAAATTGTATGATTCGACGTTTCGGCAAACCACAGACTGAAAGGGCTTTAATTGAACTGAAAAGTTTTAATATTGTTATTGCAAGATACAACAAGCGTTTCATTTTTTCTTGCAAAGAGCTTACAGTAACAGTTTACCAGGTCGTTAAAAATAAATTTAAAGAAGGGGAAGGGTTCTCATGCTTCAGGGACCGAATGCTTGAAAACTTTCAACCATTAAAATCGCTAAGCATTCCTATTGGCTAAAGGCCTTTCTCACAAAGTCGAAGTCAATATTAACAGAAAATGTTTAAATCACTGGAAAATAATCGAAAATCTTTCAAATTGCGGTTACAACCGCAATACTATTCAATAAACATCAAAATTTATGAGTTAAAGTTCATACGACATTTTTAGTCTTGAAAACTCATCTGCTGATTATCTAATCGGTCAGTATTAACACTAATGGCCTGGATTTATTTTCGTACTTTGAGATTTTTGCGATTTACTTTGAGATTTTTAATACTCAATTCTGATTGGATATAAGTGAGCTAAAAGTAATTTCAAGCATTCGGTCACTCAAGGATGAGGGACGCCACCGGCTGAAATGAAGCTAAAATTAGTTTCAAGCATTGGGTCCCTCAAGCATGAGGGACGCCACATGAAAGAAATGTTAAAAAGTACTAGCAGCTTTTAAGTAAATAAGTCAGTAGCTTGCTATATAAAACGAGTAATGAACATTAGGCTGACAAGACTTCGAGCCGAATCATAAAATTAGGGCTTTGAAGCCAAACTTTTTCATATTAGGTCATGAAATATGAGTAATTTGAAAATTTTTTGAAGAATTTATCAATTTCATGATCTTTCCTCAGTACTTATAGGCGTTTTCAAAAAATTTAAGCCTCCATGTTTAGGAAAGTTGAAAATTAAAACACAGTTGAAGGCAATTTTCTTGTTTATATTTTAATTCTTTTCAAAACCGGCCGATATTATTAACGGATGCCAACCCTGAGTGATTTATTGCCATGAATAACGCTTATTATGGACTACACTTGCCTAAAATTTTAAAGAACAACGTTTTACCGATGAGTGACTTGAGGTCCTTTTTAAAGTTAAACTTCGACCAGAAGTCCATTCGGCGTGAAGTCCTGTCGGTTTGTTGTCCTAGATCCACATGTGGAATTCAGTTGAATCTTGTAAGATTTGATAGAGTGAATAACCACAGCTGATTCTTGAAGTGTTTCAGGTGGAGCGTTCATCATGGTGGACGATAATTCGAACGTAAATTTTACTATTGATGACTGTCTTGCGGCTTTCGAGCAAAATTGGGACGGTAGGAAATTCGAAAATTTGGTTATAATGTTCGTGGAAATCTAGGAAGTTTAAATTCAGTTAAATAAGGCGCCGATTGAGTCGAGGCGAAATTCAGGTTAAGTTTCTTTAGTATTTTGAATTTTAATTGTCGCTGCAATTCGTACATTGTGCACCAATTCCTGCAAATGTTTAGTTTTGATTGTGTTTGCTTTTCTTTGAGTTTCTAAAACAATTCTTGTTCCGACTTTCGAAGAAAACGGAATATTTATGCACGGTGTGGTTTTTATATTCAGACAATTTTTGCCGATCGAAATAACAGTTTTCAGCAAAAAAAACTTTTATACCCCATTGAATATATTAACTTACTGAGTTCAAATTTGAAAAGATATTTTAACTCTGATTATTTTTTGTAAAGTTCTGGGTGTTTGAATTTTCCCAAATTGGCCATATTTTGGAGTAAATCATGCGTGCTTTGAAGAAATTATTCATAATGCTGAGAGCTTAACGCGAGTTATTTATGCATGGCGAAATATTCTGCTCAACAAAATCGTTCCAAATTGAACTTTGATATTGTCCGAAATGTAGGTTTTTTGAATATTTTTGTTTCCCAAAACTATTTGATACGAATTAAGGGACAGTCGGAACATTCAGGGCTTTGCCCTGATATACGAGCAACCATGTTGTCTTTAATGTCAAAGTGACTAATTTTTTACGCAATTGTAATGTTTTCTAGTCACATCACACACTAAAAGCGACGCTAAATGTAACAATCGTACATTCATGTCACGTATGAGATTAAGAAAAATAGGCCCTATAATCATTGGCTGAAGCGTCAGGGACACTATATCTTGTGCCTTTGTACCTCATGACAATGTCTTGAACATTGTCGCTGCAATTATTAAATTGTGCACCATTTCCTGCAAACTCGAAAACTCTTTGAAATCAAATTTGTGACAAAATCCAATAAAAATTATTATGAAAATGAGGAACGAAAGCTGGGCAATTCATTATCGGATTCCACTAACAAAAAAATATATATCGGTAATTTTTACATTAAGAGGCAAAACTGTGCATTTTGTGAAATCAAGTGGATTTCGCAACAGGCAAAAACCAAATTTTTTGCGGAATCCGCGATTTTTTTTAAACCTTATCTGCTGTTTTGGATTCCACGGAAAAATAGCTGAACACTGTTTGCTCAAAATTGCTCAAAAACAGCAACTTTGCGGAATCCGCGACAAAATGTGTGGAATGCGGAATCAGTTTGTGAAGCCATGAACAAATAAAAACATACATTTGTTTAGTAAACTTAAGCTGTTGCGGAATCCGCAACTGTAAGTGGAATCCGCAAACTGCAAGCAGAATCCGAAAATTGTACGCGGATCCCGCAATTTGTAAGCGCAATCCGCAAAAAATCGCGGAATCCACTTACACCTGCAGAATCCGCTTACATTTGCCGACTCCGGAACAACTACTATATTCGCTCGGTGCGGAATCAATGTGCCGACAAAACTTAGTTTACAGCTATTTGTACGCAAAATCCACTAAAATTTTGTAAGTGGAATCTACTTGCATTTTGAAACATTTTAAAAGTCTTGTCTCTGGAATCCAGAAACATACAGACACAAAAGTGTGCGCCTATCCATTGCACAGTTTGGCCTCGTAATGCAGGGGTTTCATTTTATAGTGGATTCCTTTGACAAAGGGCTCGAACTTTAAAGTAGATTGCAATGGATTTTAAAAGACGCGGTGGCAGAGTAATGACTTGGCTTTATAACAGAACTTAGTCGTCGCGATGCTCAGTATCTGATGTTACATGGTGCACTGTTTTGTTTGTTTTCCTCCTGTAGATTCGGTGTTGCACAAAGAGAAGGGTTTGATTCACGTCCTGGGTTTGAGAGAAATTGATTTCGATTCGGCTGGTGACTTCAAATTTCCAAGCGGAAACGGAGATAAGCAAATGCGCGGAGGAATGCCGTATTATCAACCCAATTCTAATTGGACCAGAATTGGACTTCGTGTGCGAAGAAGGTATGACAATGGAAACGATGATTGGCTCAAGATGGACGGAAATCCACATGAATGGGCTGTGGGCTTCCATGGAAGTACAAAAAAAAGCACATCAGATATTGCCCACACGCGGCCGTTTTGGGTGCGTCAAGGTGGGTTTTGGGTGCGTCAAGGTGGCCAAGCGTACGAAACTGACAAGGATGTGAACTCGCTAAGTGACAAGAAAGGTCAGCCTTGCGGCAAGGGCGCCTATTTTGCTGCCAAAATTGACGATGCGTACAAAAATTGCGTAATCGATAACCATGCATGCATTTTCCAAGTAAGTTTATATTTATTACACCGAAGTATTTCTTTTTATCAATTAGTCAGAATTCACCGTCATGACGTTTCTTGAAGTATTTAGACCAAAACGGAGCGTTCTCATCATTAGATCCAGGATATCATGCTCCAATATAAGAAAGCAAGACTATTTGTATCAGTGCAAAGCCCTGAATGTTCAGACTGCCCTTGTCCATCCATACATTGGTGTGGTTAATCTATTGTCGGCTTTTCTGCCTGTCTATCTGGTTTTCAATATCTAAATTCGACATTCATTTTTTTTAACAGATGATACTTGTAATGGAGTCAAACAAACCGTAATTTGCATGTAGAATGTCTAGTAGCTTTATGTGATTTTATGTGAGATTCAAATACATTTGATAAAATTGTTAACTAATTGGCTTATGATTATTAACTGATTCTGCGGGGCTGATAGATGCTTTGAAGGAAAACTAGGTGCGCGTGTTTTATAGTAGAAAACGTCAATAAAAGATCAATCCCTTTAATTTGACTCCAGTCGTCCTAATTTTGTTTCAGGTGAGAGTTAGGCCTGAAAAAACAAGGATTCCGGATGGTAAACCAGAATATATGATTGTTAACGATCCTGAATACATCCGGCCTTACGGCTTATGCCTGAAAATGAAAAATAACGCCGGAAGTGAACACGGAGACTCTTGTGTACTGCAGTGAGAAATGGCTGCCACTATCAAGTCCTTCCTTGATACAATATTGTCTAATTTTGTGATATATAAACTCTTTCAACACCAAATAATGAACTTATTAACTAGGAAATCAATTGTAATCGGTTGACTTTTATATACAACTAAATAATATATACCAATCGTACACAGATTACACATTTATTGTCCACAGAATATGTATAGATTGTACAAGTTTTTGTTCCGAATTTCGTACCGAAAGTAACGGAATATTTGAGCTCGGGGTGGGTGTTTTCTTCAGACAAAATTCGGCTTTTTAAGTGGCCATTTTTGACGGAATTTTGTAATATCATTCAAAAGGTATTGTCGTCCTGAGCTTCAATTTGAAAAATTATTTAACCTGTGATCATTTTTCGTAACACTATGGGGGGTTTAAAGAATGACATTTTGAGTAATTTGGGACCTTTAACGCTCGATATATTTCGCGCCATTAACGCGTACGCGGAGATTTAATCCCTCCTAGAAATCGTTCCAATTTGGTTGGAAGAAACTTTTTTGCCATAATTGATTTGTTACAAGGAGCTAAATTTATCCTTTGTACTTTATATGGCGTGTGGTTGGATGACTTTCACAAAAAATCTTAAAATAAAAAAAATGATTTTATTTTCTTGCATTTAATTTTTTAATGTTTTTACTGCTCGATAGACCTTAAAAGGCAGTCCGAACATTCAAGGTTTCGCCATGATACAAGCAGTCTAATTTTATATTTGAGATAGAACAAAGAAACATCGTGAGTTGATGCCAGTAAGTTGAAAATAATAAAAATTTGTTTTTCTATTGTTTTTATTGCTGATTTTTGACATACTAAAACTATTGAAATCAGTAATATATGAACACTTTGCAGCAAAAACTGATTGTTTTAATTAGATTTTTGTTCCGACTTTCGATACGAAAGTAACGGAATATTTGTGCTCGGCGTGGGTTTTTTTTTCTTCAGACAAATTTCGACTTTTTAACTAGCCATTTTTGACGGAATGTTATTATATCATTCGAAAGCCATTGTTGTCCTGAGCTTAAATTTGAAAAGATATTTCACCTGTGATTTTTTTTCGTAAAGTTATGAGGGTTTAAAGATTGCCATTTTGGCCATTTTGAGCCATTTGGGACAATTAACGCGCGATATAATTCGCATTTTAACGCGTGAGCGGAGATTTAATCCGTCTTATAAGTCGCTCCAAATTGGTTGAACGAAGCTTATTTGCCATAATTGATTTGTTACAAGGAACGAAATCTATTTTTTTGTACTTTATATTGCGTATGGGGGGATGATTTTCATAAAAAATTGATTTCAAATTTAAGAAAAAAAATTTCTTTTCATTTTTATTTCATTTAATTTTTTATGTTATTACTGCTGCTCCATAAACCTTAAAAGGTAGTCGGAACATTCAGGGCTTCGCCCTGGTACGAGCAGTCTTGTTCTTGTTTTTGTCGATTGATTTTAAACAATTACGCTAAAAATATAGATCTTAGAAATGCCATTTAAAGAAATATTGCATAAACGTACTTTTACTTGATACCAAAGCTCTTACGTTGAAACTTTTCATAAAAACCTCATGAAACCTGTGATTTGCGGGAAATATTTCTTGATAAATGACTCTAGCTGATTATAGCACAGTGGGAAATTTTTCCTGAGCACAAATTTTTGGCACCTTTTATGAACAAAAACGATCCTTAAATCAAACTTTTAAGCCTTAGAGTTTTTTGTGTTTTCAAATAGCATGTTTTTTGAGGAAAAAATTCACATTTTTTAGACAATATATTCATTTGTTTTAGACATTATAACCGACTTTGTACAGATTTTGATGAATTTTATACCAATATATATATATATTTTGTACAGAAAAAATCACACTTTTTAAATTATATAATTTGTTTTTACACAAAAACTTTGATTTAACCTGTATAAAATTCCTATTTTGTTTCAATTTAGAGTTTACAGGAATTACCTATAATCAATTAAAAATCGATTGCAATCTTATTTTTGCCAATGCGGGGCTCTAAATGCTGCACTTTGAATTATTCTGCTCTAAAAGCAGCCGAGTTCTCCTAGTTCTGTTAAGCCCTGGTGCTAGCTTAATCCTTTGAGACCTGGTTCTCACTGAGTTCATTGAGTTCCATTGTTTCATCCTGCAAAAGTGGATGGAAGATTTGAGTTGTTTTTGCAATTTTGGTTTTTTTCAGCCAGTATTGAGGCATAAAGTCAGCTCTTGTAAAAATCAACAAAATCACTTCGAGTCTAGGGAAAATTTTTACTTAATTCTTTTTTGCATTTATTAAAAGAAATACACTATATTCAGACATTAAGTTTCTACTTTGATACACCAGGCGTCAAATATATGGTAGTTCACCTACTCTGTTTGATCTCTTGAATAAATATGAACATAATCGGCTTCCAACACAGGAACAATTGACAGACGAGGCAAACTTTGATCGTTTGTTTGGGTTCGACAAACATACCGGTGAGTTCAAAACTTGCTCTACTCGTGCAAAACAACGTTTACCATCCATGGTTAAACTTTAGCGATAGTCATAACTATTATAATCACTTGTTGGCATGAACAATAGTGACATAGAACTACAGAATGTTGGGACTGTTGGAGCATTAAGAGTAGACAGTTCTCAAGTAGAAGCAGCATCTGATATGGACAACTCAAGTCAGAACAGTGATGCACATGCAACTACTGCAGATCACGATGGGCCTCAAAATTCAAAGGCTCTTTTCCAACTTGAACTTCTTCTTTCCTGAGTTTAATGCAATTTTTGAAAGATTTTGAACCATATTTAAAAAGACAATGGATAATTTTTAGAAAAAAGAAAAGTTTCTTAAAAAAATTTCTTCGGCATCAAAAATTATAACTTTTGCTTGCAATTTTTTTCAAATAGTTAGTATGAAATATCCCCAAAGGGTTTGAATATGAGTTTACCAACCTAATTCTTTGTGGAATTCTTCAGCCCAATTTTGGACCCAAACCATCAACTTCTGCACCACAGCTATTAGTTGATGAGCCTTAAATTAATCTGTAACTAGATATCGTTAGGAAACAATTTATTTTAATTATTATGATTACTATTTTGATTAAATGTAAGTGGAAAAGAGTCAAATCCAGGCACCAGCCTCCTCCCAGTCCTCGATGTACATGAAGGGGAGGGACCATATGGGGAAGGTGAAACCTATAGACTACATTTTGGTGTTCAAAGACCTGGAGGACAGTGACCAGAAGAGTCTTCTGCTGCAATACAGAGATCTGTTCATGGCCAACTTGCAAGGTTAGCAATTTTTACTATGTAATTAAACAGTTTCGCCGTGGAGAAAAAAAACATTAGAAAAAATTGGCTGGTTTTTGTTTATTTCTGGAGATTTTCAAAGTTTTATTGTCGATTCAACCGAAGTACGTTAAGCGCTGCGGCTCTCAGAACAACCGTAAGTTCTGGCGCAGCGAAATTTGACAAGGTTTTAAAAAAGTAAAAGTATTAAACACCTTACTTGCTTAATGAAAAAGATTTTAAGAAGCAGGTAAAAAAGTTTTTACAAAGATTAGATTAAAAAAAACGTATTATGATGATTTCCTAATTTCTTTTAAGGAAAAGGGCTGGAAGTTGAGTTGGAGGGGGGAGACACAGACACCAAATTCTACAAAGTGCACGCACCTTATGAGCTGCTGTTCAAGTATGCGGAACAGAACAAGATGAAGATGCCACTGAAGTGGAATGACCTTGAACAGTCGCCTGGTTTAGCCACGCGACTGATGAACAAAGTGACTTTGTTCAACCCGCCCACTTTCCCAGAAGACGATGACGAAATTGAGGAGCTAGTTAAGTATTATAAACTATCAGTCCTATAACTTTGGATGATTAAAAAAACTTTAAATATCCCAACTAAGAAAGTTCGAAATTGTAGATCCTGAAGTGTTGTTTGGATAATTAGGAAAGCAACGTAATTTTATGATGTCATCTTCCACACAAAATGTTCAGAAAGTAGTACTTTGTTGCGGGTGCAAATAAAATTTTAACGCCAAAGTTAAAGCAGGAAAAATTCACAGTGCAGTCAAAAAATAGGTTCGTTCCCATCATAGCCCCCTGTATATTATAAGTCCCCCATAACACCAAAACAACTGTTCTGGGGGGGGGGGGGGCTATAATGGGAAAGACCTGCAAAATGAAACTCACAAATACGCTACCGTCCTTATTTTAGAAAACCTCACTGTTCCAACTTAACCGATGATTTGATTGTTTTTTGGATTTTCAGCCGTAAAGAACCCCTACAACTACTTTACGGCCGAGTTCGAGAACAAATACAGGGACAAGTTCGCAATCAGTGAACTGGGAGAGGAGAACTTCTTCACTATTGCCGACAGAATCAGAATCACCAGGTATCATGTATATGACTATACTTTAAAACAAAAAATCTAGCGATATCTCTAAATAAGTTTTCCAGCAGCGAAAGAAAGAAAGGAAGAATTTATTTCTTATAGTTAATGGTAAATATGCATATAACGAGAGTTTAAACCTGAAGCACCAGAAACAGTGAGGGGACAGTTAACGAGCCCAATTGGGTTACAGAGCACTGAAGTTACATTAAATTTTTCTTTAATTGGAAATAACTTCAATTTTCTTCCGCCTAAGTTACGTTTATGAAACTTGAAAAGAATCTTTACATTTACCTTACCGTTGACAATTTTCGCCTTTTGCTTTTCAATGGCTTTTACTTGGAAGTAAATCCATGAAAATATATAATAGGTACCTTTTGGACAACACAGTTTTTCGGGTAGCCTCTATCATCGGGGGACCCAACGACCCAGAATCTGTCAACGGATCCACCGAGGAAAAACGACTGGAGGAGCTAATGGGACTCAACCGGATGATTGCGTCTGGCGCCATGACTGCTGCATTCCCACTGCACGCCGGCGAATACAAACTGGACGACGAAATTCACACGAATCACTGGATCAAAAGTTTGGACGAACTGAATGCACGACAGAAGCTTTACTACGCGTGGGCTTCTCCCAAAGCATGGTACAAAAAGCAACCCATGGATCCTATAAGAAGATACTTTGGAGAGAAAATTGGCATGTACTTTTCTTGGCTGGGGTACTACACTACAATGCTTCTAATTGCGTCTGGGTTTGGCCTAGTGGCTTTCTTCTATGGTCTAGTAACAATGAAATCCAACCAAACTGCCGATGATTTATGTCCAGGGGGTCCCAACGCTAACTACATTATGTGTCCGAAATGCGACAAGCCATGCATGTTTTGGTTGCTTCAGGACTCGTGTACTAACGTTCGTCTAACTCATCTGTTCGACAATGATCTGACCGTCGTGTATTCTATCCTGATGGCTCTTTGGTCCACTATGTTTCTTGAGTTCTGGAAGCGAAAGCAGAATGAGCTTCAGTTCGAATGGGATCTCTTTGACTTCGAAGAGACCGAGGAAACCTTGCGACCTGAGTTTGAAGAAGCGGCTCAAAAGAACGAAGCAAACTGGATGAAGAAAAATCCAGTGACCCAGAGTCTGGAACCCTTCATGCCTTTCTCCTACAAGATCCCACGTCTCGCGATGTCTCTTTCGACTGTCCTTTTCATGATTTTTATCGTAGTCGCAGCTATCGTGGGAGTGATTGTATACCGAGTAATCATTTTGGGAATTCTCAATAACGCCGGGCTGCAAGACGAAGCCAGTGTGGTTACTTCTGGAACCGCTGCTTGTTTGAATTTAGTGGCTATCATGGCGTTCAGTTTTGTTTACCAGATTCTTGCCACGAAACTGACTGATCTGGAGTGTCCTAGAACTGAAACCGAATACGAAGACTCCTACACTCTGAAAATGTTTCTTTTCCAGTTTGTCAATTACTATTCATCGATTATCTACATCGCGTTTTTCAAGGGTAACTTCGTGGGATACCCTGGACACTACAATACCATTTTGGGAAGCAGACAGGAAGAGTGCCAACCAGGTGGATGTCTGTTCGAGCTGACATTCCAGCTTGTTATTATCATGGTCGGCAAACAGTTCATCAACAACGTCCAGGAGATTGGAGTCCCACTGGCTATGGAACTGTATCGGACAAAAAAGACTGAAGCAGATGAAAATAAACGAATCAAGCAGCAGATGGCCGCCGGGGAATCCGAAGCTGTTGTTAAAAATGAAATAGACGAGCCTTGGGAGAAAGACTTTCTGTTGTCTCCGCAGCCCAAAATGAACCTGTTCGGCGAGTACCTTGAGATGGTGATACAGTTCGGCTTCACTACACTCTTCGCAACCGCTTTTCCGTTGGCGCCAATTTTCGCATTTGTCAACAATGTGATCGAAATCAGACTTGATGCTTTCAAGTTTGTAACTGCCTTGCAGCGACCTTGGGCGCAGAAGGCACAGGACATCGGATCCTGGTACTCTATCCTGGAAGCGGTTGGGATACTCTCTGTTTTGTTCAATGCGTTCACCATCGCCATCACTTCAACTTATATTGACAAGTATCTGTACAGCGTGAGTGATGCGCATAAGAATGATGCAACATTTTGGGATTTCATCTATACAACTGCAAATGCAACTTCCAGTTTTGCAGGCTATGATTGTGAGGATAATCTGTTGGAAGCCTACAACATGACTGCATGCAACCCTGAAACTTGCTACTACAAAGCGTATAGAATGGGCGCCGGGTCTGGTGATGCTGGAAGTCTCTCGGAGCAGTACTGGAAAGCACTGGCAGCCCAGTTTATTTTCGTCTGTGTGTTTGAGCACTTGGTGTTCTTCATCAAAACAATTGTGGCATACATGGTTCCAGACATGCCTGGAGATGTGAAGGTCCAGCAGTTGAGAGAGCAGCACATTATCAAGACGTTCTTATACGCTGCCGACAATTGAAACGTTTTTAAAATTAACGATCAAAGCTGCATCAAGAAATAATTACAGCTTAGACAAGCACCCCATTATTTAACTGTTTTTACTTACACCATTGACAATTATCAAATATTTTGGATAGAAATTTTATTCTGTACACAAATTTATCTTTCAACGCATGATTGAATATGAAAAGATTATGTTAAATTGATTTAATTGCAGGTCGCTCTTAAAATCTAAAGCCATTTAAATCGAATTAGTTTATTGCTCAATGTGCTCCTTACAAAAAAGTAAGAAAAAAATGAAATACTCAAGAAATCAGACCGGAGTTCGAGACACAATGTTGCACCGCTCATTAGACCCAAATCGAATCGCGCGAATGGAATTTCTAAAAATCGTGAATTGTGTGACGAAAATCGTACCAGTTTTTGCTCGCGAAAGTCTTGACTAAAAAACCTAGGTGTCTGGACATCTAGTCGCTAAATTCTGGACATTCTGGAGTCAACAATCTGGGCATCAAAAAAAGTTTCAAGTTTAATGTCATGATTAAGCTTTTTCGTCACCGGAATGTTAACTTTGTGGACATCTTGTGGAATATTTTGGCAAATCTGACTCGCAAAACCCGTTCCTATGTTTTATTGAAAGCTTCAAATTTGAATTTATTAAGACCATTCATCCACGGTGGAAAGGACCAACACGGCGAACCGCTGTTGTGCCCCTGTTTAGAACTACATGCTATTTTTTTTGGTTATTTTTCTGGACTGGGTAATGTTGCCTCACCCTCAAGCAACGAGCACGGATCATGTTGGGCCTCGAACATCCGACCTTTCGATTGAGATGCGGAGACGTAACTACTTAACCACCCACTTCACCAAATTGTGGTTTTTCGGCGGCATTTGTAACCTGAGTGTAAGTGCAGCTATGCGTTAAGTTGCCTAACAAGTTTTCTCCGCATGTAATGGTATCACTTGTTGCCGAGCTCAAAATATTGCTCACGCAATTTGAAGCTCAAGGCTTAATTTGTAATAGATTTTTCCAGCGGGCATAAATTAGTTTTCGCCAGAAGAAAAGAATTTGATCAATCTAAGTTTCAAATAAGATTTGGTGAGAACTTTAGTTTATCATTTTTGGTTTATCCAAAAAGGATAAACGTGTTTTTCCAACACGTTTATTCAAAAGGGTTTTCCCTTTTGATTTAATCAAAAGGGAAGCAAAGTATAAGAGCTGTTCAAGAGAGTGGGAACACCCTATGACTGAGAGCAACTAGCAAATAACTGGAAACAATCGGAAAAAACGTTCTACCAAAAATGGGCATCAGGTTAGTTCAAGACACACAGAAACACAACCAAATAATCAACATACAGGAAATTAGAAACTCGGACCAAGAGATCAAGCAGTGGGTCAAAGTCACCTCCCAACAGCTATAAGTAGGAAATGGAAAATCAAAAAATTATGTGATGGAACCACAATTGATAAAGGATATCAACCTAAAACAACACAAAAGAAGAAGAGTGCCAATTCATCTCATAAAAAGCCTGGTGAAAGAATTGAACCAACTAATAGACCAGAAAAACATCAAAAACTCGATAAACTGATGGACAGGCAATTTCTTTGTGCGAATGTGAGAACGGTAAGAAAAGGACTAAACAGTAAATTTAGCGCTAGTTTGGAAAAAAAATTAATTTCATTCGCAAAAACAAGTATCAAATGCCCAACATCAAATTGCTACTCGACAAAATTGTACAAATCATCACGACGAAAAGAAACAACACTATTTTCAACACTCGATCTTCAATATGCATATTCACAGATCACTTTGATTTTCGAAACGAAAAACAGTGCAATTTCAGCCTCATTGGAGGCAATGCGGCTGGAAGATATGAATTGCAAACGGGATTTTACGGCCTCACGGACAGGCAGCCGATTTTCAAAAGGCAATAGATCTCACATATACTAGCAGTGAAAACACATTTGTATTCTTAGACGACATGCTACTTTTAATAAAAGGGTCTAAAGGCGTACACAAAGAGCAACTAAAAAAAACTTTAACAAAACTAAATGACGAAAACTTAGCAATATCACTCGATAAAAACCAATTCGTGTGTTACCAAGCTGAATGGCTTGGGTATCAAATCATTAGCGAAGGCACCAAGCCACTAAACCAAAAAACAGACGCGATACAAAAACTCACGCGACCAAAAACTATCAAACAAGTCAAAAATTTCAAGGGCTCAATGCACCATCTCCCAAGACATATACCAAAATTATCAAAAATAGCGTCGGCACTGTATTCATTTTAACACAAACACAAAAAAAATGGTTGGAAAACGGAACGGATCATACAACCGGATTTAACCAAATACTAATACTTGTATCTAAAATAAATGAAAAAAAAAAAAAACATTTCAATCAATTTAGAGACCCGTGATCTGAGCCGCACCTATATTTGGCTTAAATGCCGCACATGAGTAATTACATAAGAACGCGGAGTGGCAATAGTATACGTATCGAGCTTCCAAAAATCAGTAGTTGAAAAACATTCCGTAGATGAAATAGAGTTATTAGGGATCGTATGGGCAATATAACACACCAATTAATATTTATTTGGTAAACACTTTACCGTCATCACAGACCACCAATCTTGAATCAGCGCATTAAACGCCAGCGAAAGATCAAAAACCATCCAAAGAATGCTTTTCATATGAATTGATCGTTTGATCCCATTTACCTCTGACATAAATTACTTTGCGATGACGAAAATAGGCTTAAAATAATATATCTGTCCAGAAATCCGGTAGGATTATTTAACCCCCATCGAGTAGGACGAGGAATTTGTGGTAGCGTCAATTAACTCATTCATCTCAAATCTTGAATTGTTTTGCCAATCAGAATCATGCACCGATTTGGCTGATGAAAACGCGAGCGGAAAACGAAAGGAAGTTAGCTACTCAATTGCAATTTCTAGCGCATTTCAAACATTTCAATCAAACCGATCAGGGTCAGAAAAAAACTACACAAAAACGATGATTAGATCAAACTTTCACTCAGAAAAGAGCTGCCTACAAAAATAACAGCACAACAAACAATAAACTCTACCGAATTTCTAAAGAAAAACATGAGTCGGCGAATGGAAACCAAGGGAGTTAAGGAATGATTCATTTCAGACTGGGCCATAACAAGAGGCGCAGAAAAACAAAATGAACCACAAACATCAAGCGGAAGACAGCAAAAAATAGTTTGGAAAGGAGAACCAGGTAGGGAAGAGAGTCTATCCGACCCAAGATGGCACAGCCGTACAACCACAAGGACATACGGAAGCTGGATATCAATCTCGACAAGCAGAATACAGATAAATGATACACGAGAAGCAATCAACAAGAACGAAAAAACCATAAAATTTCCGAAAACTATCTTCTCAGTAAGCCCGACCAGCCTATCCGATGACATGGACGACGGAAGGTTAATAAGAACCACCAAGCAAGACACATCACCCGAGAGGGCCAAAGGCCCGAAAGGAAAAGACTCTTCAATGAAACAAACGGCAACACAGGAAAAATTGTCACAAACGCAAACAATAATACAAACAACCCAAAAATAAAGCAAGCAGTCCCAAACAGAATTGGCAACCCGAAGTTAATGATCAGTAAAAATACTGCGTGAGCGGGGTAGACCCAACTCAACAATAAATAGAGGAGACCACACCAAACGAGGCCCACCAACAATGACGAGCCTCAACACTCACTAATTCGAAGCCTGTCATGAAATGATAGTAGCGAGTGTGGTAGCTACAGTGGATCAGAGAGCGCAAGAGAAGGAAAAGAAGGCACGCTCTTTCCCAGGAAAAAATTAAAAAAACATATGGGAATCAGCTTCCCTGCAGCCATTCAAGAGGATCGAAATCTGGATTGATACTCAAATTTGTCAGGATAAGAGACTGGGATACACTGAAATGTGCCTCCGGGGACTACAAGTGTGAAATGTATTATTAATGTTTGATCGTTTAAATTCTGAGCTTTACTGATCGTTGACCTTTACGTTATTAATTTATATACACCTGCCAAAAGCGCAACGGCTTTTGGTAGACTTGGAATTTGTTCACTATCTTTTGTGATATGCAACAAAACAACAGAAAACTAATTCAATCTTTTTAACCTCTTTTACTTTAGTTAGCAATCATCGTCTTTTATTTAGTCTTAAATAAAAGCCTACATTTTACTGTAGGAATCTTACCCAACCTTAGTCTTAATCTAGTCTTAGTTTAAGTTACCCACACTTAATCAACCACGAGTGTTATCCTAATTTTTTAACTTGGCGCAGTCAAACGAATCGAATCTACGAGGACTAGAGTTTTTTTGGAACAACTCATCAAATGAAAATCAACACGACTGGGAAAGGTGGTCGGAAAAGTTTCAATTGACAATTATCGCGAAAGATTCCGTAGACATCGAAGATGTAATTGACCCACCGATAAGAAACGAACTAGCATACCCTACGGCAGAACCACCGGACCCGTCCGATGATCAAGCCCGTCGGGCCGAAAAAGAAGAACACCACAGAATAGCCGTACAAAATTATAACAAAGAATTGAGAAGGAGAAGGGCGGAAGACAACGCAAAATTCAATGGACTCCAAATCGGAGACATTGACAAGAAGCTAAAATCACAGTTATACCTAGCACTCGGAAAAGAAGGACAGAAATGCTTCTCACATAAAAATCCTGGGAAAAGAATTCTGGATATTAATTTCGCAGAATTTTGGGAACTACTAAAAACTACCTTCACGATCACTACAAACTTAACATACGAAAGATTTAAATTTTTTGGCCGAAGACAGAAAGAACTTGAGTCTTTATAAAAATTCCACGAAATACTTTCTGAACTAGCAAAAAATTGTAAACTGGGGGAACTCGAGTCAGAATTAGTAAGAGACATTTTCATCACAAACATGACAAATGTCGAGATCCAGAAGAAACTATGTATAGAATACTTGACCCCAGAAAACGTACTATCCTACGTATTAGTTCACGACAAAGGCACTGAAATCCATCAACAGTACCTAAAATTCCCAACTTATAACGCAGTACCAAGACCACAATACGTAAAGAATGAACCAACCCTAAACATTGTCGAAAATAACAACTGCCGCAACTGTGGTCAGTAATTCAAAAAAGGACATTTATCCACATGCCCGGCCAGAGATAGAAATTGCAATACGTGCGGACGCAAAGGACATTTTGCTAAACATTGCAGGAGTTCAGCAAGGACACAAACAAACATCGTCGAACAGAATCGAGTACCTCAGGATAACGAAAATATCCGGGCTAACCCGCAGGAAAATCCCGAATTCTAGGTCAACTTAGACGATTTCTTAGTTCTAGCTGTAGACACGGATAGCCAAATAAATGCTGTAGAAGACAAGATAGAACGCGGAGTGAGAACAGTATTCAATCACGAAGGACTAGAACTGAAAAAGACACTAAAGGTATCTCTGGGAAATTTCAACCCTTACTGTACTGAAATTCAAATTGACTCAGCAAGTCCAGTTTCATTCATGAAAAAAGATCTACTACACGAATTGAAGATACGAGATAGATGTTTAAAGCTAGAACCTGTGGACGAAATAACAAAGAAAGCATACCAGGGCTTCGGGAGTACAATCAACATTATTGGAAGAGTTAGAGTGAGAATCCGATCGAAGGGCTGGGAGGCTAGCGACCAAAAACTCTGCATCACCGAAGGGGCTGAAAGAAATCTACTGGGAAATGACATCTTACCGAATCTGGGAATCGTAGTATTCTAGAAACAACCTCCACCCAATGGGCCAAAGTCATGGAAAGACCAGAAAGGATCACCCATTGGGATAAACTTCAACCAAATAAAATTCGCATCGGATAACAAACAAGACCAAAGCCAAGAGACACCATCTCAAAGTGAGTTTAAAACATACATATCAAAACATTTTTCAGACCTCATAAAAAGAACTGGTAGATCAAAGAACTTCGTAGTTAATACTTATTTTAACGAACCAATAATCCCGATCCATCTTCTCCCTAAAGTCAAATTATGTAGTGACCAATTACTAAGAGACGGACACATTGAAAATTTATCTAGATGCTCTGAAGATTGTTTCATCTCCCCCATCGAGATTACAGCAAAAAGGGATGGATCAAATAAACTAGCATTAAACTCGAAACTATTGAACAAACAGATATTTCGTAATAGATATCAAATGCCGAACCTATTCGAACTAATTGATAACGTAGCAGTTACGATTAGCGGCCATGATGAAAGAAACATCTGGTTCTCATCGATTGATCTAAAATACGCTCACAGTCAAATACCGCTTTCTAAAAAGGCAAGTAATCAATGTAATTTCAATATCGTGGGGGGAGAAGTAACGGGTTCCTACCGTTTTAAAACCGGATTTTATGGACTAGGCGATATGCCTAATGAATTTCAACGCATAATGGACTGTTTGACGGAAAAACTACCAAATACCCATTGTTACCTCGACGACATCCAAATCGCCACCGTGGGTAGCGAGGACGAACATAAAAAGCTAGTTATTAACGTTTTAAAAACGCTAGACGACAAGGGACTAGCCATAAAATGGGAAAAATGCACATTCTTAACTCACAACATAGAATGGTTGGGATTTAAAATCGATGCAAAAGGGACGACACCACTAATACATGAATCTGACGCAATCAGAAGTCTGAAAGAACCAAATTGTATCAAAGATATTAGATCATTAATGGGATCGATTAATCAATTTAGTAAGTTCATACCAAATTTAGCGTCACTATCAACTACGTTTAGAGAACTTATGCAAAAAAATAAACCATTTAAGTGGTCCACAGCACACACGGAAGTGTTTGAAAAAATCAAGAAAGAAATTTGCAACACGGTGATGAATCATCATTTCGATGTAAAACTGAACACTCGAGTGAAATGCGATGCCTCACATTTAGGATTGGGCGCGTCCATCGAACAAGACCATCGGGGGAATTGGAAGACCGTAGCGTTCGCAAGCAGATTTTTGAATATTGCCGAATTAAAATACATCATCAATGAACTCGAACTACTGGTATTAGTGTGGGCATTAGACCATATCAAAAATTACCTATTGGGCAAACAATTCTCAATTTTAACAGACCACAAAGCCTTAATAGGAGCACTGAAAGACGACAAATATACTAAAACGGCTCAATCACGTCTCACCCGTTGGGCGGACAAATTACTACCATTCGACTTTACTGTCGAACATTTACCCGGTAAAGATATGGGATTCGTTGATTATATATCCCGACACCCATCGGGTGAACCCGTACCAGTTTCTCTGGATGATGAAAAATTTGTTATCGCATCAGTAAATCAGATTAGTACGCTCCTAGTTTTTGATCATCTAATGCCGAGAAATTCGTGATCGCAAATAAGAAACAAATTCTCTCAACTTTTCTTAGCACATGACGTCACTTCCTGCAACACGATTGGCCAGTCGACAGATCATATGACCAGCCAAGAAATAGAACGTGAGAAACGAATTGCTAACGCTGCTGAATTGTTTCAAGCGATAGCTAACTATTCCAACATTTCAGTGTGCCAAAATTCTCACTCACGTACGGAACAGTATGATTCATCTTGCAAAATAAACTACTTTTTTAGTAATTTTAACATCTTGAAAGAAATGGCCGAACAAATTGAATTTAACCAACAGAAAGAACTTATTACAAATGAAAACATGGACTCTTTAACACCAAGTACCAGTAACCCGTCGGATAACCCCGTGAAAAGATCACCTAGTAAACAGAAAACAGTCAACATATTCCCTTTTTCTTGGCCAGAAATATTTGATTCAAAATTTATGTCCCTCTTATCAAAACAAGATCTAGTTCTGAAAAAGATAATTAAAGCAATTGAGGAAGACCGCAAACAAGATAATCTACAACTGGGAATTTACTATAAATCGTACTTAAATAATTTACACGTCAGCGGAGGATGTCTTTATCTGGACAATCGATTAGTTATCCCAGCATGCCTAAGATCGACAATGCTCAACCGACTACATGAAGCTCACCCTGGCCAGTTCGCAATGAAAAGTCTGGCAACTCAATACATCTGGTGGCCGAAAATTTACCGCGAAATCCAAGTCCACGGCGAAAACTGTATTGAGTGCGTGAAAGCAGGTAAAAACTTGAAACCTCTTTAAATCACAATACCCTAGGGAAACTTCCAACGGTCGAAGAGCCAAACCAAGAAATGGAATTAGATTTCGCCGGTCCGTTACCTTTAGTATGGGGAACAAAAAATACATATTGGTGTCTGTGGATAGATTTTCAAAATTCCCATCAGCTCAAATAACATCCAGCACATCGGCAAAATCTATCATAAACTTCCTTAGTAAATACATTGCTCTACATGGGATACCTAGAACCATTAGAACAGATCAGGGATCTGGTTTTATCTCCAAGGAAGTCAGAGAATTCTGCCACGAACACAACATAAAAGTGATATTTAGCCCAGTGGGTGATCATAGAGCTACCGGACTAGTGGAACGCTTAATCAGAACCATTAAGGAAAGACTCTTGGTTATGGCACAAGAACGTCCAAAACCTTTGCTGGAATCTGCACTTCTGAAAATAATAAAATGCTTAAGAACGGTAACTCAACAGTCGCTTAACTGCTCTCCCTTCGAAGCACATTTCGGTAGATCCCCAAACACCATCTGGCATAATTTGGTCAAAGCACCCTCTTCAAATAACCTTGATTGGAACAAAATTTGTTATGTATAGATAAGGGCAAAAAACTCATGAGCCGAGAGCGAAGACACGACTGGGACGCCCCTGACGATATAGAAGACGGAGACGTTGACGAAAACTCCTCATCCTCGGAGGATATCTCCAATGCAGTGAGATACGTACCAACCAGTGCTGGATCCCCAGTAAAAGTGCTCTCTCGGGCAGAAAAACGAGATGCCTTGGGCATAAAGGACTCAATACTGAACAACCCGCCGGGTAAGACCACTATTTATTGAAAAGTCCAAGATAGAACGAAAAGTGAACCTTTCTATAGAGTACTCAAGGATACGTAATACGTAAATCTGATTTAGCTATTAAAAGACAACTCACTCAGAAGAAACCCAGCCCGAGAAAACGAGATCAATTAGTTAGATTCTACGCAACTAAAGGACTGAGGAAAACTGCAAAACCGCAGAGAAATGTCGGGTTTAAAAGTTCAAGAACGACGCAAAAGAAAAGAAACCTCCAGTCGAAATTCGAAGAGCTTGATATAGCGAGGCGGAACGCGGCCATGAACAGCTCTATGGAAACTCTTCGCAGAGAGGAAGAAGGACAGAGGAAGAGATTAAGAATCCCAATAGGCCTCGAAAGTGACCAAGAATCAAGCCCGTCGGGTAACCCCCGACCATCGAAAAAGTTGTGATAATGAACCTGGAACGATGAACGAATCATATGGAGAGATATCAGACGATAACGCCAGCGACCTAATTTCACTAAAAAACCTTAAGGATAAAACATCACTTGAAGTTACAAAATCGGAGGAACACCTAATCTCCGACAGAACAGATCGTAAGCCAGAAATACCGGATCATGTCGAACAGAAGGTCGAGTTGGATAAAATTCCCCTGATCGACTTGGATTCAGGTGATAATGAAAGAGACCCACAGGTGACCCCGCAGTTGGTTTTCCTGGACACTATTGAGGAGGCCGATCAATCGAATCAAGAAAAGCCGTTTCTTCCGGAGAATCCTGAAGGGGAACCTACCGAGATTAGTGTAGAGCCAATCGCCATGGCGGAGGCGGAAACTAAGCAACCATACACTGACCTTGCCACTAAAAAACCGAAACTGTCCGGTACCGCTAAGAGGAAAGCGTCATCTCCGGTGAAATCACCGCCCTCGAAGAAACTGCCAGAGATCTTTACACGACAGAACACCAGACCTATGCGAACTAGACAGCCTCCCAAGATGCTAGGTGAGAGAGCGTTTACCAGTGTAGTCGATTTAACAGATGAAAATCAGGACGGCTCAACATTTGGTTCACCTATTACTCCCCCAGCTTACACAATGATAGAAGCAACTACCGTCGAAATGAAAAGCCATCAAGTTGACTTTGTGGACTTAAGACCTTAACATCACCCTCATCTTCGCGTCCCACTATAGTTCATTTGCGGTAAGAGAGCTCTGTGTACCCAAGTGATTCGAAGCCCTCGGTAGCAGCTGACCAACATACTCCTCGCAAGAAGGTCAAATTTAGTCCTGAGGTCTGTACCACTCAATTCAACCCATCGGGCCTACCCTCCGAAACCTCTTATTCAACATCTGCTTCCATTGTACTTGACCCGGACTGGCTGAACACTTCCTTTATCATTTCGGCGATAGAACTCTTAGGACGGCCAATGACGCTGGAGGAGTTAAGGAGAATCAACAAAGCTGCAAATCGGGAAGCGAATTAGAAGTAGGAAGATCAGTCTAGATGCTATTAAAAACTTTCAGAAACTTTCAGAAACTCTATTAAAACAAACTTTTAGTACCCTAGTATTCTGTCTATTGTTGAATGCTACGTAACATTATGACGCCTTTAGAGTTATATAAACTCTCAGTGCTGGCATAAAACGCCAGAAATTTTAGATTATTTCTGGCAACACTAAAAATTTTAAATTGAGCCCCATAACCTCGCTTTCGATGAGGTTAAATTCTCTATCACCCATTGGGTGCTACCACTGGATAATTATTAGACCTATCCATTATAGTACTACCCTTTCCTAAATTGGGCCTGTCTGTGGGGATATTACCCTGCCTACCCTTCTGCCTCACCTACCCCAGCGCTATTTCAGTTTCAGTTCTTTGCTCAGCTAAAGTAATTGAATTACATTTAATTTCGCCTGACGAAACATGCTATTTGATCCAAGGTGCTTTGTTTTTTTTTTCTTTTAAGTTGTTAGTTAAAGAAAACTTCTTCCAGTCCATCGGGCCCGTTTGTGCGGTCTCCTCCGACCCGTACACCCGTTCCTTCGACCTGCTAACCGTGCTTTAAATTTTTGGTCATTAGGAAACATGCTTTCATGGTCCTCGGTGCTTTGTTGAGATTACTGTCTTCTTTTAAATTGGACTCACTTTTGGGGTCTTGGCCAACGAGCCCACTTGTTCATTCAACCCAGCGCCCAAATACTTCTTTTGCGAGGCGAAAGTAATAGGTTTTAAATAAATTTTCGCGGGGAATGTGAAATGTTTTAATAATGTTTGATCGTTTAACCTCTGAGCTTTACTGATCGTTGACTTTTACGTTATGAATTTATATACACCTGCCGAAAGCGCAACGGCTTTTGGTAGACTTGGAATTTGTTCTTTATCTTTTGTGATATGCAACAAATCAACAGAAATCTAATTCAATCTTTTTAACTTCTTTTACTTTAGTTAGCAATCATCGTCTTTTATTTAGTCTTAAATAAAAGCCTACATTTTACTGTAGGAATCTTACCCAACCTTAGTCTTAATCTAGTCTTAGTTTAAGTTACCCACTCTTAATCAACCACGAGTGTTATCCTATTTTTTTTAACAACTAGTACAATATAAGCAATCACCTGTATGTCAAGGTTGAAATCCTACTAATAAACGAGACACTTATTATACCACAGCAACTCAAGCAAACAATCCTCGACAGCCTGAAATTCACGCACCCTGCAGCAGTCGCAATGCTTGACTTGTGTAAGAACATATGGTTTCCACCCATACACAGAACCATAGTCCTAATGGCACACAGCTGCCGTTATTGCACTGAACAAGGTAAAAAACTTGAAACAAGCACTAAGTAAATGAAAATCGTTTCTAATAGAATAGCAGTCGAGCCAAAAAAGGAGGTTCAATCAGGTTTCGCGGGACCCCTACCGGATGAATTAAAAAAGACGCTTACATTTTAGTCGCCGGTCCCAACGGCAATATTTTATTACAGATAAAACCTCGGATGTTGCCATAAAATTCATGCAAAGATGTATAACGAAAGACGGTGTCCCATGAAAGTTAGGGTGTGACCTAGCGCAAACGTTCTTCCGCAAACAATTAACATAAACTTCGTATTTGCCCCGGTAGACGATCATAGATCCACTGAGGTAGTTGAACGGATGTTACAAGTGCTGAAACGTGGGTTGGGAGTATTGCGTGCAAATAGATAGCACCCCCCATTTAAACCCACGTCTGATGTCGCAGAAATCATAAACACAAGTAGAAAAACTCTGCACGGAGTCACAAAACCCCCCCCCTTCCAAGCCCATATGGAACAAAAACCAAACACTCCCTTATTAAAAGTAGCGATTAATAGTTCACAAAATTTTCTAAACTGGGAAAACGCAAAACAAGCTTGTGTAGATCGAAAAATTTGATAATGCAACCCTCACTCCCCGCAGAGATAATGCACAATTTAAACAGCTAGATGAAGATAAAAAGAAGGCCTAGATTCTAGGTTCAAAGAAACACAAACCCAAGTCAACATAAACACTAAGAAACACATACACTCGTAGCCAAATATTGGTTAAACTCGCCACAACAGTAAAAGAATAAAAAACATTCGAACAAAAATACAAAACAAAAGACAGAAAAATACAAACATACACGCCGCACACGCCTTGTGTACAAACACGAGGCAAACAAACTAGATTGTTCAGAAGCAGTGGATCGCTTTTGCCCCAAATCCCAAAACCTAGACACTCACGATTAAGTGACCTACATACAAGTCTACAAGACGTACGTGTCCATGTTTACGATTTTTACATAGAAAAACCGAATGCGCTCCAACATCCAATGTCACGGAAAATTAGAATATGGGGCTGCCCAGAAAACTGTCCCGAAAGGAACGGCAAACCCTTGGAGACTCCGAGTCAGAATTGAAATGAAAAGCGCAAAGCGAAACCAACTTCAAGTCAAGCAAGGGGCATGACCTTCAAACTATCAGAATAAAAGGAAAGCAAAGGACCCGGCTCCTTCATAGAGTGAGGACTGGTCATTGACCACGTTCGAGAACACGCAACCTCCTCCAAACGCATCAACGTCAAGAAGATAAAGCAACTGCCACAGTACCAAAGAGAGCCAACGCGAAGATCAACACGGGCGAGACAAACAACACAGACAAAGGCATTGGAAACCCCAACCCAATAGTAAACATTGAATCACAGAAGAAATTCACAATAACATCCCCCGAAAAGCCACCTCAACTTCGGCCTGCTCAAAAAAGATGTAGCCAACCTAACAGCGTTAAGAGCTTCACTCATCAGATGAGTTTCCAAGAGAAATCACCTGAATTCATTACATGTATTAAATTCATAGAAACCATCGAAACTATCAGTCAACGTGAAAAAAATTAACGTGTTGGACCTTATATCTTTGACCGAAAGCCCGTAAAAACAGAAGAAAGACCAACCAAGTACAGGACATAGCAAACGAAATCGAGGCATACACTGATAGTGATGTGAAAGGCCAGGAGGAAGCGGCGGCTCAAGACCATTTCAACACCACAGAGATGCACGAGAAGCAACAAGACGAGGAAGACGAGGAGAACGATTCAATCAAGACGAAGCAGAGTGAGGAAGCGGAAAAGTCAGCAGGAAGTGAACAAAATTAAATAGTACTACTAGTCCCACGGGGACTCAAAACTCAATTCTGAAAAAACTCATTATAGTCCCAACGAGACTCAAAATTCAATTCAAAGCAAGAGAGGGGAATGTCATCCGGCCGGATTGACATCAACCAGTTGTTTTATATATTTCTATGCTTATATATCTACATTATCTATATTATCTACCGACCTTGAACAACACGGCCAGACCGAAACCATAGAGCATAGAACGCTCAGAGCAAAGACTAACAGATTATCTTTCAGCTGCTTTTTCATTCTTTTCTAAGTTACCAAGCTAGTTTGCCAAACCCTGTGGGCTCTTTTTTCATTCATACGTAGCGGTATGACATATTCTATGCAACACGTCTGTTGATTTTTACTAACTTGTTTGTGCTGCCTTTTTACTTACTTGCTGGGTCAATTACGACCGGTATGACCTTGTATTGTAATTTAGTTTCAACTACTTTCGCTTTGGCAGCATAGTTTTGCTGGCTTTCATGAAAACTGATTAAGCTCGAGGCTTCGCCTTCACTCGAGCACAGTATCCTTCCTTGCATACATATAAGTCAAAAAATCAATTCTAAAGAGTCGGAAGCCTCTGCTAAATTGCATATTTGTTAAGGTTTAATTTGCGAAGATTTGACAATTTCACGTCAAATCACAATCGCTGTTCATTTAGAGTAGTGTATGTCAACTTTGTTTTCAGGTGAAAGCAGTTCCACCCTGGTAAGTTTTTCAAATTTCCTAAGATGGCCTAAAAAGTCACTGATGTGTCCGAGACTGTATCTTCTTGTCTTTTCACATGACTGCCATCTATCATGAGTTTTCCCAAGTTCTACTTCAAGGTTGTTCTCAGATTCGACTGCCCCTCTCTCTGTAAACTGACCCTCATAAACATTTAAAAAAACTGTTTTTTCAATTTTTATTTTTTCTGTGCTGTTGTTTGCTAAATTACTTCGCGTCTTTTGTGTGTCTCATCCCATTTTTTATCCACTGGGGGACAACGCTTACTTTCATGAAATTTTTCATGTTGGAAAATTCGGAATTGCCAGCATTGAAAAAAACCTGCCCATTTAGACTGTTTTTCTGAAAGTATATAATATAACTGTAATTCGCTTCAATTTTTTTCTGCAATTTTATTTCAGAGGTTTTCCAAAAATGTCTTTTTGGTGTTCTCTTGAGTGAATTCAAGGATTTGTGAAAAAATATCCAATGAATCACTCGAAAACGAATTTAAGATTTTTATGTAACGTAGTTTTCTGGTCATGAGCGTATATTTATGTACAGAAAGGTTATCTATATACCACCATATATGTTTTAATTCTTTACATCACCGTATGTGTTCTAACGAAAGCACGAGAAAATATGTTCTGTTCATATAATTTGTCTGAATCTTTTTGCTAAAAATAAACAAGAACAATCCTTCAGAAATTATTAAGCAGACTAGACACAAAACTCATGCTTAGCGTCAGTTCGGATTCGGTGTTGGGCTAAATTGAACACCGACCGTGTGAACAATCATGAAGAGAATTAAGTGTGTGCTGGTTGGAGATGGAACAGTAGGAAAAACATGTTTGCTGCTCCGGCTGACCGAAGACAAGTTTGCCTACGATTATTTGCCCACTGTTTTCGACACGCGCAACTACCATTTGACGATTGAGGGAGAAACCTACAGCCTGGGTATGTTTTCGCAAAAGATTCTGATTTCATTTATCTAGGGAATTAAACTCGAAAACAAAGGTTATCCTTATTTTTTCTAAAAATGTCTTTTACACAATAATGGCCATCTTTTTAATTTAAGAAACTTAATTGCTTAGGCCTTCTTATTTCTAGTTTGACATCTTTCTTATATAATCCATAGCTTCTTTCATGGCCTTCACCCTGAGAATTTGTCAACCACAATTGGATTGTTCTTTGCTGTGATGACATACATTGAGGTCACTTTTGCCCTCACACATCTGGATGGCTCCTGCTTTCCCTTCATTTTCCTTATCGCAACGTTCAGATTTTTGATTATAGACTCTCAGGGTTAATTTTAGAGAATTAAAATTAAGTTTTTGAGCCAAGGGCTTTTTGGTCAAGATTAGTAAAATTTGCTTCGCCTCGCGATCACGGTGTACCTCGAATGAGGAAGTTTACATTGGAGTGCTTACTCAAAAACATGGGGCTGCATGCGCTCTCTCGTCAATTACCTCTAAGGACGTGTTTTTTTCTTTTTCAAGCATCTTAGAACGTAGTTTTTATGCTTCTGCAATCGTTCTCTCGACGCAACCTGTCGCTATGTGGGTGTATGCGAAGAATTGATGGTTTCAACCCTTGTTTCATTACTGCAAACGCCTTGATGACCTTAGAAAATAGTTTTTTCTGATTCATTCGACTTTGTGAAGGACTCGGTCATGGTTAGCATGTTATTAAGTTAAAATAATTGAGAATCATTTTAATTTTGCAAGGGCAACTATTGAGGTATGCGACCAATTGGGTCCAGGTTACGATTGTTCTTGGTTTGAATGTTTTTTTTTCGGGCTATAGCTGTGATTAATTGGTCGACTGATGAAAACTCCATCTAAGTGGCTGCTAAGCATGTGAATTTAAGCTCAGATTAGCTGTTGAGTCTCGAAAGTGGTCAACCCAGTCAAAAGATCAACGATCATTTAAATTTCAATTTTGAGCTCAATCCAACCCATTTAAACCCTAATCTACACTGATAAAGAACAATTTCTTCTTTAAATATTTTTAATATTTCTTACCTTCCAACCAATTTTTAAACGCTTTTTAAGTGTTACTTTTTAGACGAAGTTGCTCATATGTTTAAAATAAAGTTTGATCTACCTCACGGGTTGACCTCTATAGACAGAAAATGCTAATCGTACAACTCCATATACTATTCTATGAAAAAGTACGACTCATACAAATTTCATACATTTTGTTAAAATGGTGTCATCGAATTTTCAAAACAGATTTTTCTTGTTTTGGCATAAAAATTAGTGTGTCGTACTAAATAAAAAAATTTATGTCAACAAATGTTAATCATAAAAATTCTATATATAAAAATTGTATGACTAGCATTTTTTATGGCGACAACAAAAATTTTGACAAGTTATTTTGAAATCGACCAAAAAAACTTTTTGTTTTTTTAGCCGCAAAACAAATTTTGTAGTCAAACAAACATTCTCCAAAAAAAACGTTCGCATGCAAAATTTAATTTTTTGTGTGCACAATGTAGTCCAGGACTCTTTTTCGTATAGAAACGCTTCAAGCTCATTACTTTCGGATGGCATCTTTATGAATGCCTTGATTAATGTCTGATTAACCAAAAACTTATATTTTGAAAATTATCTGTAAACAATTAAGCCAAAATTCAAAAGTTTAATTCTTTCAGTATAGTATTTGTGTAAGTCAACTCTTAGACAATTCAGGTCGTTTTTTAAGCCTTGTAAATGCAAGACGGTCGAAACATTGTTGACGAAACGTAGTTTTAAGTAAACCACGATTTGTGTCACTTGTGTTCGGCTACGATCGCATCATAAAAACCTTGAGAAGTTAAATTTTAAAGAAAACATTTTTTTTTGGTTCCTGGAAAATTGCTAGTCATACAATTTCCATATATGAAAATCACTAATCATAGAACTTTCATGCAATTTTCTGTACATGGATTTGCATGAAACATATATGATTACCATTTTTCCATATATGAAAATTGTATGTGTAGCATTTATGATCAACCCGCGCTAACAATTGCCCCCATCCTATAGTGTCTCTTAAAGAATTGTCACCCCTATGAAAATAAGAAGCAGTAAACAGCACTAGAGTCTTTTATTTATCAATCGCGCTTTGCTGCATTCTGATTGGTCGAAAATACTACAAGCTTAATCTTCTCAAAAGTTACTCCATTTTCTTGAAATAAAGGTAACTGTTAAATAGATCCAGAAATCTCATTATTAAAATGGAGCTAATCGAGGTTTTTAGTCAACTGCTTCCTTTAAAAAAAGCTTACATCCAATACGAGGCCAAACTGTGTATTTTGTTAACTGTAAGCAGGTTCCGCAAAAAGACCGCTCTCGGCGCTCTCTGTCTCTAATTTGTTTTGGGTGTTGTGTTTTGTTTGAAAAATTTTTAAAAAGTGCCCAAAAAACGCCTATTTTTAACCTTTTTTCCGAAAATTTGCCTGCGGCGCAGACAATTTGGTAAAATTATGGTCTTTATAGTGGTTTGCGAGAGCTCAGAAAATCAGTTTGGTTGAGCTAAAAAGAAGACAAAATTTTCAAAAGTGTTTTGAAAATCCGCCCCCCCCTCTCGAGAAAATCCTAGATCCGCCCCTGATGACAAGCAATCTTCCATAGAGACAATTTTGGAATTCTATGATAAGCGTTTTTTGTAATGAAAAGCAAACTTGACTTGACCGCTTAGAATTATGGGACACGGCTGGGCAAGAGGACTACGACACACTGCGACCCCTATCCTACCCTAACACAGATGTATTCATCCTCTGCTTCAGTGTCACTAGCGTGTCCTCATGCAAGAACATATACAGCAAATGGATGCCCGAATTAAAAAGTTTCTACCCCCAGTGTCCAAATGAGTGTCCGGTGGTACTAGCCGCACTCAAGGTAAGACTGGGCATCATCATCATCATCATTTTTCAATTCACACTTTTCTTTCATCAGTTTTTAGTTATAATCAATTTTATTCTTTAGCTACATGCCCTTTAATTAGACACACTTCTTATAGTTACACACCCTTCACAGAAATTTTCGTTTATTTCATCTTGACTTTTTTGCTGTTGAGTATAAAAGTTTATCAGTAACCTCTCTTCAATCCGTAGGATTGCTTTATTTAACATACATTTGAATGCTAGGTTGCAGTTGACATCCTTGTTTGTTAGTATTCATAAAAGACTCCAACTAGTTAAAATGTTAAAATATCAGAACTATTTTTCTTCTTCCCCGTTTCTCACCTGGGCTTGTTAAACAAAATTACACAGAACAATTTCGAGTTTTGATTGGGACGCGTGTGAGGTTTTTTTGTCACTGGACTCCACTGTTTATCAATGGATTCTGCGGCCAGTTTTTCCTTCTGTCACTGGATTCCACAAACACAATTTTAACTGTTTCAACATGTATCGTACGCATTTTTTCATCACCTTGATTATATATATAATAAAAAAACATATCCCCTAGAACTTTGAAAATTGCCTTTCAATTTAGAAAAAAAAGACAAATTATATAAGTCCAAATGAGACAATTTAAACATCTCAATTTTCACAAAAAGAGAACTAAGATCCCCCTCCTATCAACCACATTTTTCGCTAATGAGGGAAGTTCGAAGTTCATTCCTGGTTAACCACCCCCATTGAAGACAATTGTCTTAATTGCTGAAAGAAAACGCACCCCCCTCCAGCCGCACCCCCCGCAATTAGGACAATTTTCTTAAAAGCTGAGGGGGAGGGGTAAACTGAAGTAATAGTAAGATGGTTAGTTGAAAGATAGTTGCAATGGAAAACATGACTTAGGGAAAATTGAGAGGTATACTGTCTCACTTTCTGAGACACATGTTTTTGTCACGTAAGCTGAAAAAGATGTTCGCTGGCGGAAACGTTCACCAAATCTATAAAAAATCAGGCAACGAAAAAATGGGTCCCACAGCGGAATCTATTGATAAATTGTGGAATCCAGTGACAAAAAGAATAAATTGGTTGCGAAAGCCACTGACTAAGAGTGGAATCCAGTGACATTTCGCTTCAATCCACTCAAAATGTAAAAATGCATTTGTCTCATTTGTCTGCGGATCCCAAAACAAACCACGTCTTAGCATTTGTCTCCAAATTCCGCATTGTAACTGGATTCCAAATTTTCAGTTTTATCAAATAGTTTTTAAAAACTTTTGTTCGATTCTATCAGGTTTCCGTCTTCAAAGGCTTTTCGCAATGTTGCGGAATCCAACGCAAATTATGCGGATTGCAGGGACAATAAGTGCGGAATCCAAACCACTACCAGAGCACCCGAGCTTGGCATCGAATTGGTTGCTTGGCGGGAAAATACAACTTTAGTTTAGCCCCCAAAATGCATAATACAAGTTTGAACTATAGTTGCATATAAAACAAGTTTGAACTATAGTTGCATACAAGGAACGTAGCCGAGCGTATACACAGTGCGTCGGGGCGGGTTCCACTCAGATCCGAATCCCGAGTAAATCCTTTCCTTTCTAAGACTCAAACAAACGTCGAACTTGACGAGACATAAATACACGCTCATCCCAAAAAACTTTTTCTGCTTTGCTTTGTTTAATAAAAAAGACCTTGACCGACCTTGATTGACAGGTTTTCGTCTTTAAAAACCGTGTTTTGCTGCCAAAGCGTGAACGCACTCACTCGCTTAAAATCGGTGCAGTTTCAAATCGTCTGATTAACGAAATTTTTTATGTGTTTTGAGCCGACTAAATGAAGAATAAAATCTTTTTATTCCAAATTAATTTTTGGTCAGCTTTTTATCCAGCATATCTTGGTGGTGCGACCCGGGAGCTAAAAGAGTCGGGAACTCAGGAAAAAGCAGATCATGTGAACTTCTTTAAAACAGAGGGATATTCTAAAAAACAGAGCAATCAGGCGAAAGCGGCCCGGGTCGAGATCCCGCTCAAAAACCGCTCAAGATATGAGCGGTTTGAGCGGTTTTTCAGCAAGATTTGAGCGGTTTGGGCGGTTTTTTTGGAAAAACCGCTCAAACAGCTCAAATCTTGCTTAAAAAACCGCTCATTTCTTGCGGTGATTTTTGAACGGTTTTTCAAGCAAGATTTGAGCGGTTTTTGAGCGGTTTTTGAGCGGTCTTATAAAGAAAACCGAATAAAACCAACAAAAAGGCCTGGAAAGGTAATTTGTTCCCGGGTTGACATCCATAAACCGAAAATGCTTATTTTAAATTTCCCCACACCGAAAAAGCTTATCATACAATTGCCTGCATCAAATGTATGGAAAAATGCTAATCATACAGTTTTCATACAATTTCAAAAAACCATTGAAAAAAGATTCAATCTAATTTCTCCGGCTATTTGAACCAAATACAACAGTCTGTTGATGAAAAATAACTACGTTTATTTTTTTTTTGAAAAAAAAAATGGTTAGCATATAATTTCCATATATGAAAATTGTATGATAACCATTTTTTCATGAAAGGCAAGATTTTCAGAAATTGTTCAAACTTGTTTGTAAACAAATTTAAATTATTTAAGAAATGATTTGAGCGGTTTTTGAGCGTTTTTTTTTAGATAAACCGCTCAAAACCGTTCAAATCTTGCGCGGTTTTTGAGCGGTTTTTTTAGATAAACCGTTCAAAAACCGCTCAAACCGCTCATTTGAAGCAAGATTTTGGGCGTAATTGTCTAAAAAAACCAATCAAACCGCTCAAATCTTGCTTCAAATTAGGTGAAAAATCTCGACTCGGGGGGAGACGAAAGCAGTTGCGTTGTCCGAAAAAAATAAGTTGAGGACCTTGGCGAAAGCAGTTGGCGAAGGCAGTTAGCGATCTTGGAAGCCAAGGCGTCCACGGTAGCAGGACAGTGTCTCGCTGATTACCCTGTGTAGCCGTACGAAAGCCAGACAAGGCAGGTCGCTGGCTTCAACTATGGCGAAACGGAGGCCTTTGAAGGGGTATCTTGTTCTGGGCAAACGGAATCCTTTTGTTGAAAGGGGAATCCCGTTTTGGACAAACAGAGGCCTTTCTAAATGGGTATCGAGAGAAAGTGCTGAAAGACAGAAGGTGATGACGGAAAGTCTGCTGAACTCAGAAGGTGCTGACAGACATTCCCCTGAGGAAGTGGTCAGTTAAGGTTGAGAAAATCCAAAAAAACTTAAGAAATATCCAACTCCTATTTTGCTCGAGAAGACTGCCAAAGGTCTAATTTGTTTCTTTCTTTTCATCCGTTGTGCTAATTTCAATTTGAAGCTCTGCAGCAATTATGTTGCTAATTGTTAATGATTGCATGGCAAAACACGTTTGCAGGTAAAAAAAGACATTTTTTGGTAAGTTCTTGTCATCAAATAGTAGGTTTGGTTGTTTTTCAAAATTTGGGCCAGAATTTTGGACCCACTTTGTTCGAACCTGTTAAACCTTCCGCCATCAAAAAGCTCCAAAAACCGAAAAAATCTATTATATTTCCGTCTAAAAAACATCAGTCTAGTATATAATAATTCAAAAATCCCAGTCGTATTAATTAGTCCTAGTTCAGGTGACCTCAAGTTTACTCCGAGTGGTTGAAAGGACTTTGATTTATTTTATACGAACCCCCTTAATCTACATGAAACCTTTCGTAAGTCGACAAATCCGCCGCGTCCGTTTTTTTTATACAAAACAATTAATGGTTTTTACTATCGGTGCAAGCTCGTTGCATCACGCTCTAGAACAGCTACACGCTTCACCTTGTTATCAATTTGTTGATACTGACTTAGCAGTACTTGGTCTAAGTTTTAAATCGAACGCCGTTAAACCCCGTAAAACTAAAAAACACTGTTTTGAGTCATTTTTATGTCATCACTCGATTATCGTGATTTGGCGCGACGTCAGAAATAACTCAGTAGGTAGGAATAATTAGTAGCAATGAACTCAACCCTTTGTCCGAAGACAAGCTTGTTGCCATCCTAAAACGCTATCGAGCGAAAATTAGTGCCATCGTTTATTGTCAACGCACCGGAAATGAAGAAGTTTTTGAGAAATTAAACAGTTCAAATTTTCTGGCAATCGGTATATTCGATCAATTGATATCGAAACGTAAAGGTAAGGACAAGCGCTTGCGCAAAAAAGTTGACATTACACCAGCCCGATGAATTAGAGATCAAAATTTTTCGGATCGTTTGCAGATACGCGAAAAACTCAGAACACTCTAACACTAAGAGGAAAAATAGTTGAACAAGAAGTAATGTCAGCTCTTTAAGCACAGCACTCTCATCTTAGTCCTTTTGCAGGAGCAACTAGCCGAGGTATACAGGTCTTTAGCTCAGAAGCTTTGCCCTGTACTGGCGGTATAATTTGTTGCTTTAATGTTACTGTGCTTATAATTCGTTTTGTTAAATTTTTGTAATGAATTTAGGTTTGATATGTCACCGATTTATTTTTAAAAGCACATCGTAACATTTTGTCACAAGGATTCAAGAATTAGGCCGGAAAGTACAAAACCTTCTTGAGTCTCGGCGTATTTTGGAAATTGAGCTCCTCAATGTTCGAAAATACATTCAAAAAGCCATAGAGAACAAAAAACAACAAATGATGGCTAAGAACTACATCAAGAACGCAAATGTTTTCCTAGAAAAGGCTTTTTCAATAAAGATGATATTTCAAGTCTTTCAAGTCAAATGGCGGAAAAGGTTTTTAATAAAGATAAGATTTGTGAGGAATTGGAACAGTGGCCCGACTTGGTGACGAAAAGACAAGTTGATGTAATTCAGAAAGCTAGGAGCTATGTACGATCTGAAGAACAAGTAAGGTCCGTTTACTGGGTATCAAGCAAAGCTTGGAAGAAGTACAAATCCGCGAGGAGAATTAGAAAAATTATGTTAAAGCCAAAATAGCCGAATTTGATTTGGAGTAAGACTCCGACTTTGTTCACTTGTTTGCTAGCTCGGTAAGCTCTCACAGAGAAACAGCAGATAAACGCACAGAAATTTGATTGAAATTGTGCCGAATTTGAATCCGGTAGTGATCGTAACCGAACCGAGCGCATATATTTTTGGATTGGATACGGTTACCTATAACGCGCTGGTGAATATCGTTCCTGTGCGTAACGGCTGATTAGGTGGCTTGTCTTCTACGATGATGCATAGGGGTGAAGTACCTCCCAGTGTTCCTAAATCTTTTAGAAAGGTTGCTGCCGGCAGTAATACTCATCAAAACATTGGCGAATATGGGTCGAACTTAAACGAAAATGAAACTCAATCACAGCGGTTTTCAGACGCAAATCAGTGGGTTAATGCTAAGTCAGCCACGTCTGCTGTTTCCGAAAGTATTTCATCACCTTCGTATAAAAATTTACCACCTCATTTTGCAGTTGTTTTGGCAATACTCCTCGTAGGTCATTCCACGTACTTCAACTATTTCTCTAACCCGAACCTCACATCGTGGTTCCCTGCAACTGCAACACCGAATTCTGCAGTTTGCAACTCTTTAGTTTTGACCGAGTCATCGTCCGTCTTTGAGGCAGTAACATCTGTAGCTCCCCAAAATCCCTAACTTTCCCCTAAATAGCGGTGGAGCAGTTTACTAATTCACTCCGCCACACGACAAGTGCCCTTGCGTTCAACGAATTCGTCGGATATTCCTTGCTTCTCCGTTCATAAGCCGTAGTTTCAGGCCCCATCGTGCATATACCAACCTGTCTTAATGCATGTCAATCAACCAACGCAATAGATGTCCGTTCGAGACGACTTAGCCGAAGTCTTGGCATCGAACCGGAAGGATCCATTACCCGAATAGAAACTTTCCAAGTATGAGGCTAATCCGTTGGAATGGCTTGATTAGATAGATCAATTTCGAAGTGCGGTTGATTCACTATCAACTCTCTCGGATGACATCAAGCTGACGTACCTGAAAACATTGGTAACTATGAAAGCTAAGTTGGCAATAGCGAACTTCGCGTATTCGAGTCGAATTTACAGGAATGCACTAGGAAGCCTTGAACGAAAATTTGGGCTACCTCAAACCGTCGTGAACGTCTACCTCGAAAAACATAACAGCGTTTCACCAGTTAAAATGCACAGTTCGGAAAGCATTTTTAATTTTGCTTGTGTTTTTTCAAGTCTTGTTTTTCTGTTTTGATTGCTGTCATATGAGGACGATTCGAAAAGAACCATCATCTTGAATCAAGCCCTATGTAAATTGCCTCCAAACATTAAGGAGTCTTGGTTGTCTTACACGGTCGAGCCCATTTGACTTTGCCCTAATCTCCTTGATTTCAAAGAGTGGTTGAACGAAAAGGCCGATACGGATGAGCGTTTGAAAATTTTTCCTGGATAAGCAAAAATCGAGGAACCCGTCAAGACAAAAACTGCCACCCGAAATTTTTTGCGTCCAGTGCTAAGCCGAACAAGGTTAAAAATCCTGCCTACCCGCAGTGCCCTGGAACCTGGAATGCATGGTCTTCAAGAATAGAACCCTACTCAGAGTATGAATTTTTCCGCAGAGAAAATTTTTCTCGAAAAGAAGAAAACAGGTCTTCTCTCGAAAGGCTCTGCCGGATATATCAACGTCGTCTTATTCCGCATTCGTGCAGGACGTTTTTGGTCTTTTCCAGGTTATTGAGTCAAAAACCGATATGCCCTCGTTTTGTGTGATTCCGCGAGCAATCCTTCCTGGCTTTCCGCACGCTTGGTCTGAACTTGTTCGAGAAAGAAGTTGTTTTGAACCTAAATAAATTTATTCAACGGATTTTAATGCGACTGAGTTAGTTGAGGTCACAGTCTCCGGTGACATAAATAACTAATTTACCTTCAGTATAACCGCTCATGTAAAGGATGAAATTAATGTTGGATCTCGAAAGATTGATGTTCCGGTTCGTCAAGAAATTTTTCCATACCCGGGACCAATAAAGCCAATCGGCATAATTATTCAGACATCAAAATGGTAATTGGACAGAATTTTTATCACCGTATAGGCACGTTCCATTATATTCACAACGCAGATAGGAAAACTCCAACGGCTGTTTGTCTGCCGGTAGGATGGGCTTTGAGTGGCCCACACCCTTCGTCGTCTGGATTGTTGTCAACAAGTTTCAAGTGCAATGCCGAAGACGTGGAATGCCGATTATAGAGTGCCGATTATAGCAGTTCTTTACCCAACAATTATTACTCAGCGCTGGCACCGTTCAAGACGCTTGAAAAATGGCTTGACATAAAGAGTAAATACACTGAGACAATATAAAAGGACCTCGATAAATGTTATATCATTCCGGTTAAACTCCACGGACTGGCAGCTCCTCTCCAATTGAGAATGGTTTTTATCCCACCATCTTGTCCTCAACCCATAAAAGCCTGGTAAATTTGTCGGGTTTTAAATGGCGCGTCAAAACTTCGCGGCCAATCTTTAACCAAAGGGCCCTGATTTATTGCAAAATTTGTTACACCTGTTTGGAGGCTTCCATTAACATTAGTTTGCCTTCTCCGCGGACATCGAGGGTATGTTTCTACAGGTTGGGATAACCCACTGTGATCAACTTTCTTTGCGTTTTTTGTGGCGCGAGAATGCCACATCGGACGTGGAAGTTCTCCAGTAGACCGGGCATGTTTTCGGTGCTCTGGACTCCCCGACAATCGCGAATTTCCCAATTCAGCAAACCGCCAGAGATAACTTTGAAATTTTTTCGGAAGCATCTAGAGCAGCACTTATTTGGTTTTAAATGGATGATTACTTGGATTCAATCAAAAACCGTATTGATGCAATGAGAATAAGCAGAGATCTGGTGAATCTTCTTCAAATGGGAAGGTTCCGTCTCGCCAAGTTTGTTAGTAATTGTCATGCAATTGAAGAAAAAGTAGGCCCTTCAATTGATGTTACTGCACAATTAAAAGACATTGCGAGTGGTAATCACTATTTGAATTCTCGTGTAAAAGGGTTGAAGTTTAACCATAAAAGTGACTCTCTTGTTGTTAGTCGTGGAATTGAGCGTGAGCTCCAATCATCTGTTACTCAACGAACTGTTTCCAGTTTTATTTCATTGGTCTTCGACTCTATTGGTTTCGTGGCTCCCTACACGGCAAGGGCCCGCCTCCTTATTAAAGACATTTTGCGCAAACTTGGCAACAATATGATGATCCCTTACCACAAGCGCTCCGCAAGCAATTCATTTAGTGGCATTCAAGCCTTTCTGTATTTGGAGAAATATTCATTCCTCGGTGCTGATTTAGTAATCCGTGTAATCAAGGTGAGCTCCATATGCTTGGGGATAGCTCGCAAGATGTGTTTTGCGCGGTTGTTTTTTTGTGCTCGGAATATTGAGATTCAAAAAACTCAAATTGAGTTCGTTTTTGGTAAAGCAAGAGTGGCACCAATGAAGGCTTTGTCCATTCCGAAGCTGGAAATGCAGGCAGCCTTGTTGGTATCTAGGTTGAAGTAAGATATATTATGGGCATTTTCAAACAAGGTATCCCGCACCTTTTGTGTACTGATAGCACTACGGTATTACAATGGCTTTACTGTGTTGAAAAATTATCAATTTTTGTTGCAAACTGTGTTTGTGAAAGAAAAGAACTCACCAATGTGGAGCAATGGTTCGATGTAAATAGTGGAGATAATCCCGTGGACACTGGGACACGCGAATATTGGCAAAACGACACAATAGATAACTCGACACATTCTCTCACCAGTTTTTCGGAGCAGTCAGAGCCCGTACTTGTTTTGAAGGGTATAGTAGTTTTACAAAACTGCATCGCTACGTTTGCTTTAAGTTGATGTTATTGCCAAACCTCAAGCCTTTCCGCGGTCCTACCGCTCAAATAACTTATCTGGTTAAATAAGCTATTGGGAAAGATAAATTGTTATATTTGGATCAATCCGAATTGTTCCCAGTTGATTTGAAACAACTTCAATCTGGCATACCCATAAGAAGTTCTAGCCGCATTGCAGATTATCGCCGTTTATCGGCCCCGGTGGCATCATTCGTTCCACAGGACAGAATCAGCGCTTAGCCGAAATTGTTTTGAAACTAAACATGCAATCATCTTAGATTCTCGTCACTTGTTGGTGGAAATTGTTTTTGAGGCATCTGCATTTTGCCCACGAACATCAACACTTGGATTGTTTGCGGTCCATGGTACAAATTGAGTTTATGGTGTTGGGTGTGCGAGAGGTCCTCCGGGGAATTAAAAGATGTTGTTTTTTGCAGAAAATGCAAGGCAAGCACGTTACATCCTTGGTCAGACCTCCCTGTCGAACGGCGTGGTTACCGCCATCGGCCTTTCAGTAACTGTGTGGACTATTTTGGTACCGCCATTGTATGTGACTATTCGCCACAGTAGTGAGAGAGATGGGCTTTTCTGTACACCTGCATGACTGACCTTGCTGTGCACATCGGAACATTTTTGTCTCTTGCATTATGGTTATTGAACGATTTATCGCAAGCCGTAGTACGCCAATTGTCGTGAGGTCAGACAACGGTACCCCAATTTCGTTGGAGCTGAGAAAGTAATTAAGCTTTGCGTTCAAAATTAAAACAAACAGGCTCCGCATTGTCAGTTCCTAAAGGGATTAACTGGAAACACAATCCTCCTGGTCTTGGTAAAGGTTAATGCGCAGTTGCAAACGCATCTTCTACTCAATCATTGGAGCTTGCAAATTAATTGATGAGGTACTGTCGACCAATTTTTGTTTATTGGAGCACTCATTAAATGCCCGTCTAATAACGCCTGTTGACCCCAACTCAACTGAATTGGAAGTCTTAACGCCTAACCATTTTCTCTTGGGTGAGCACTCTGTTAACTTTCCGCTAACACTTGATGAAAGTTTCGACCACCGAAAGCGCTATGTGAGAGCACAAGCTCACGTAAATGCTATTTGGCAGCGTTGGCCGAAGGAGTATGTCCCTTCCTTGAACAAGAGCTCAAAGTGGCATGCCGAATCGAAACGCGATTTACTACGGCAAAGAAAAAGTCGCTCGCTCCGCAACCGTTACGGCCCTATCGGGCCAATTAGTGAGACCCCTCGTTAAACTTGCTCCGGCTCTCGCCTCTTTGGGGGATGATGATGTTGCTGAGCAAATAGTTAATCCAACGCAACTTATGCGGATTGCAGGGACAATGTGTGCGGAATCCAAACCACTACCAGATCACCCGAGCTTGGCAGCGAGTTGGTTGCTTTGCGGGAAAATACAACTTTAATTTAGCCCCCAAAATGCCTAACACAAGTTTGAACTATAGTTGCATATAAAACAAGTTTGAACTATAGTTGCATACAAGGAACGTAGCCGAGCGTATACACAGTGCGTCGGGGCGGGTTCCACTCAGATCCGAATCCCGAGTAAATCCTTTCCTTTCTAAGACTCAAACAAACGTCGAACTTGACGAGACATAAATACACGCTCATCCCAAAAAACTTTTTCTGCTTTGCTTTGTTTAATAAAAAAGACCTTGACCGACCTTGATTGACAGGTTTTCGTCTTTAAAAACCGTGTTTTGCTGCCAAAGTGTGAACGCACTCACTCGCTTAAAATCGGTGCAGTTTCAAATCATCTGTTACTCAACGAACTGTTTCCAGTTTTGTTTCATTGGTCTTCGACTCTATTGGTTTCGTGGCTCCCTACACGGCAAGGGCCCGCCTCCTTATTAAAGACATTTTGCGCAATTTTGGCAACAATATGATGATCCCTTACCACAAGCGCTCCGCAAGCAATTCATTGAGTGGCATTCAAGCCTTTCTGTATTTGGAGAAATATTCATTCCTCGGTGCTGATTTAGTAATCCGTGTAATCACGGTGAGCTCCATATGCTTGGGGATAGCTCGCAAGATGTGTTTTGCGCGGTTGTTTTTTTGTGCTCGGAATATTGAGATTCAAAAAACTCAAATTGAGTTCGTTTTTGGTAAAGCAAGAGTGGCACCAATGAAGGCTTTGTCCATTCCGAAGCTGGAAATGCAGGCAGCCTTGTTGGTATCTCGGTTGAAGTAAGATATATTATGGGCATTTTCAAACAAGGTATCCCGCACCTTTTGTGTACTGATAGCACTACGGTATTACAATGGCTTTACTGCGTTGAAAAACTATCAATTTTTGTTGCAAACTGTGTTTGTGAAAGAAAAGAACTCACCAATGTGGAGCAATGGTTCGATGTAAATAGTGGAGATAATCCCGTGGACACTGGGACACGCGAATATTGGCAAAAATTCTTAAAGAAAGTAGCTGGGTCAGTGGATCAAACTTCCTATTAAGCAATGAGTGGCCTTTCAAATCAAATCTAGATATTGTTACTAGTATCCTTTCAAAGAAATCTGTGGACGACACAATAGATAACTCGACACATTCTCTCACCAGTTTTTCGGAGCAGTCAGAGCCCGTACTTGTTTTGAAGGGTATAGTAGTTTTACAAAACTGCATCGCTACGTTTGCTTTAAGTTGATGTTATTGCCAAACCTCAAGCCTTTCCGCGGTCCTACCGCTCAAATAACTTATCTGGTTAAATAAGCTATTGGGAAAGATAAATTGTTATATTTGGATCAATCCGAATTGTTCCCAGTTGATTTGAAACAACTTCAATCTGGCATACCCATAAGAAGTTCTAGCCGCATTGCAGATTATCGCCGTTTATCGGCCCCGGTGGCATCATTCGTTCCACAGGACAGAATCAGCGCTTAGCCGAAATTGTTTTGAAACTAAACATGCAATCATCTTAGATTCTCGTCACTTGTTGGTGGAAATTGTTTTTGAGGCATCTGCATTTTGCCCACGAACATCAACACTTGGATTGTTTGCGGTCCATGGTACAAATTGAGTTTATGGTGTTGGGTGTGCGAGAGGTCCTCCGGGGAATTAAAAGATGTTGTTTTTTGCAGAAAATGCAAGGCAAGCACGTTACATCCTTGGTCAGACCTCCCTGTCGAACGGCGTGGTTACCGCCATCGGCCTTTCAGTAACTGTGTGGACTATTTTGGTACCGCCATTGTATGTGACTATTCGCCACAGTAGTGAGAGAGATGGGCTTTTCTGTACACCTGCATGACTGACCTTGCTGTGCACATCGGAACATTTTTGTCTCTTGCATTATGGTTATTGAACGATTTATCGCAAGCCGTAGTACGCCAATTGTCGTGAGGTCAGACAACGGTACCCCAATTTCGTTGGAGCTGAGAAAGTAATTAAGCTTTGCGTTCAAAATTAAAACAAACAGGCTCCGCATTGTCAGTTCCTAAAGGGATTAACTGGAAACACAATCCTCCTGGTCTTGGTAAAGGTTAATGCGCAGTTGCAAACGCATCTTCTACTCAATCATTGGAGCTTGCAAATTAATTGATGAGGTACTGTCGACCAATTTTTGTTTAATGGAGCACTCATTAAATGCCCGTCTAATAACGCCTGTTGAACCCAACTCAACTGAATTGGAAGTCTTAACGCCTAACCATTTTCTCTTGGGTGAGCACTCTGTTAACTTTCCGCTAACACTTGATGAAAGTTTCGACCACCGAAAGCGCTATGTGAGAGCACAAGCTCACGTAAATGCTATTTGGCAGCGTTGGCCGAAGGAGTATGTCCCTTCCTTGAACAAGAGCTCAAAGTGGCATGCCGAATCGAAACGCGATTGACTACGGCAAAGAAAAAGTCGCTCGCTCCGCAACCGTTACAGCCCTATCGGGCCAATTAGTGAGACCCCTCGTTAAACTTGCTCCGGCTCTCGCCTCTTTGGGGGATGATGATGTTGCTGAGCAAATAGTTAATCCGACGCAACTTATGCGGATTGCAGGGACAATGTGTGCGGAATCCAAACCACTACCAGATCACCCGAGCTTGGCAGCGAGTTGGTTGCTTTGCGGGAAAATACAACTTTAATTTAGCCCCCAAAATGCATAACACAAGTTTGAACTATAGTTGCATATAAAACAAGTTTGAACTATAGTTGCATACAAGGAACGTAGCCGAGCGTATACGCAGTTCGTCCCGCAGGTTCGGCACAGGTTCAAATCTCGAGTAAACAACGATGTTGTTTTCTCGTCAAAGTGGTATTTGTTCACTGACTGAACAGTTTAAATGTACAAAACTAACTAACTGTTTGGTCTTATTTATTCCGGGTGATAATCTTTGCTCCTAAGATGAGTGTAATACTTCGAGTTTTGTACATTGAATTTTTTCAGTCAGTGAACAAAAACCAATTTGACGGGAAAAAACAACAGTAATTTTCCCGAGTTTCCAAGAAAGAGACAGAAAACTTCGGCTCGGTTTGTTTTGTGCTCAGAATAGTTCATATGTAATATCCACTTGCGGTTTCTTACTTCAGACAAGTTTAGGTTTTATTTCAACTAGCAGTTATTGAAGTGACTTTGATAATATCACCTTTAAGATATTCATGTTTTAAGCTATGCAAAAATTTAAAAAATATATCACATGTGATCATCTTTCAATTACCAATGCGACCAGACCATTTCAAGACATTTATTGCAGTCAACTTTCCAGTTTTTCTTAACGCGTAACCGGCGGCAAATGCCAGCTAGTTGGTCGTATCAAGTTGTAAGTATTTAATGCTCATATATCAGGCCAAAGCCCTGGTTGTTTCGTCTCAAATAAATTGTTCATTTTAAAAAAATAATAGTTATAATTGCTCAAATGTCAATGTCAAACACTAAGTGTTGATATTAGAATCGCAAAAAGGGAGGCGTTCAACAGTGCCGAAAAAGGCGGGAAAACTTCAGAATAATTTCAACGCATTTTCTAAAAAGAGGAAAATTACTGACGCTAATTAAAAAAGAAAATCACTCCAAGTTTGGCGCCAAAATGTCTTCGACCGCAAATTAAACAATTATTTTGGCGATAAAAAACGTGTAAGCTGCAAGTTTTCTCGCTCAAAATCTTAAAGTGTCTCCTAAGATTGTAAGCGATCGCCGTTTAATTTTTGATTGCCGCACTTAAAATGTTGAAATTTGTTCAAATTTTCGGCACTATTGAACAAAATTTTCATTTTCGGCACTGTTGTACTTCGGCGTAGTTGTACTGCCCCACAAAAAGCATTAAAATGACCAATTAGCCAATTAGCTCGGATGATTTCAATTCAGAACATTTTTGTGTGCGGGATAAGACTTCGTGTTCTCAATGATAGACAAAGTCTTCAAAGTATTAAGCCAGTATTTTACTTCAGTGGAAAAGATAGTGCGTTGCACACCCGCTTGCGAACACGTAAATTCAAGGTTCAACCCCACGCTACAACTTTCTTTCAGAAATTGGTCGGAATAAAAAACTACAAGACTGCTCGTATCAGGGCGCAGCCCTGAATGTTCCGACTGCCTTTAAGGTTTATGGAGCAGCAGTAATAACATTTAAAAAATTAAATGAAATAAAATAAAATGAAATTTCTTTTCTTCTAAAATTTGATTTTTTTAATAAAAATCATCCCCCCACACGCCATATAAAGTAAAATATAATAGATTTCGCTCCTAGTAACAAACAATTATGGCAAATAAGCTTCGTTCAACCAATTTGGAACGATTTATAAGACGGATTAAATCTCCGCTTACGCGTTAATAGCGCGAATTATATCGCGCGTTAATTGTCCCAAATTGGTCAAAATGGCAATCTTTAAACCCTCATAACTTTACAAAAAATGATCACAGGTGAAATATCTTTTCAAATTTAAGCTCAGGACAACAATACCTTTTGAATGATATAAAAAAATTCCGTCAAAAATGGCTAGTTAAAAAGTCGAAATTTGTCAGAAGAAAAAAAAACCCACCCCGAGCACAAATATTCCGTTACTTTCGTATCGAAAGACGGAACTATAAGCATCTTCCACTTCGATTGTCAAAACAATCAAATACGTTTTTACTTTGATAGCGCAATAAAAAACATCCAAGACAATAAAATGACAATAAAAAACATCCAGGACTGCAGTTTTGGCTCTTTTCCAGTTTCCCACCCCCTCGTAAATTTTCAAAATAAAGCTGTTGAAAAATTGTTCACACGGCATTTTGCATGTAAGAAATGTTGTGAAAATTTGTTCACCTGTTTACGCTGACACGTTTTAATGCACTTTTTAACATGAAAAGTCATTTTAATTAAGTTTTCATGTATTAAATTTCCGAAAAAATCAAAAGGGGGGAACTTGAAAAGGGCCGCAGTTTTGTGTGATCTACTTATTAATTGCCCCTTTTAAGAAAGGGGGGAGGGAATTGTTTTAAGTAGGTTAAGATAACACATTTTCGACCGCTCAGGGTGCAGCAAAGTTCTAATTCTCAAGAGAAAGCTCAGTCCTAATTTACCGCTTTTTTAAATACGGGTGGCAATTCTTAAGTAGATACCGGGGGGGGGGGGTAAGTGTTAAGTATATCCGTTTTGTGCTCGGGGTGGGTTTTTTCTTCAGACAAATTTCGGCTTTTTAACTAGCCATTTTTGACGGAATTTTTTTTTATCATTCGAAAGTTATCGTTGTCCTGAGCTCAAATTTGAAAAGATATTTTACCTGTGATCATTTTTTGTAAAGTTATGAGGGTTTAAAGATTGCCATTTTGACAATTGGGACAATTAACGCGCGATATAATTCGCGCTACTAACGCTTAAGCGAGATTTAACCCGTCTTAAAAATTGTTCCAAATTGGTTCAAGGAAGCTTATATGCCATTAGGGATTTGTTACAGGGAGCAGAATTTATTCTTTTGTACTTTATATGGCGTGTGGGGTGATGATTTGAATGAACAATTTCAAATTTTAGAAAAAAAGTTTTTCATTTTCTTTTATTTCATTAAATTTTTTAATGTTATTACTGCTCCATAAACCTTAAAAGGCAGTCGGAACATTTAGGACTTCGCCCTGATACGAGCAGTCAGGTTATTGTTCCGTAACAAAAATAACGGAATATTTATGCTGGGGTGGCTTTTTCTTGAATTACGGGGGTTTAAAGATTGCCATTTTGGCCAGTTTGGGACAATTAACGCGCGATGTTTCGCGCTATAAACGCGTCAGTGGAGAACTAATCCGTATTAGAAATCGTTCTAACCTGGTTGAAAGAAGCTCATTTGCCAAATGTGATTTTTTACAAGGAGAAAATTAACCTTTTGTATTTTAAATGGCGTGTGGGTGTATGATTTCCATAAACATTTCAAGTTTTAGAAGAAAAAAAATTTTCGTTATGTTTTATTTCATTGAATTTCTTAATGTTATTACTGCTTCATAAACCTTAAAAGGCAGTCGGAACATTCAGGACTTTGCCCTGATACGAGCAGTTTTTTTATTCTTCCGTAACGAAAATAACGGAATATTTATGCTTGGGTGGTTTTTTTCTTCAAGCATTTTTCGACTTTTAACTATCCATTTTGACGAAATTATTTAATTACTATTTTAATTGTAATCTTTTTTGATAACATTATGGTGATTTAAAGATCGCTATTGAATTGATATTTTGCGCTATTAACGTATGAGCGGAAATTCAAATTGTGTTCCAAATTGGTTGAAGGAAGCTTATTTGCAACAACTGATTTGTTGGTAGCAATGAAATCTTTCACTTTGTGTACTTAATAAGGCGTATGGGGAGATGGTTTTCATAGAAGCTCTCAATTTTAAAATAAAAACTTTCTTTTAATTTCATTTTATTGTTTTGACTTTCGATATGAAAGAAACGGAATATTTGTGCTCGGGGTGTTTTTTTAGACAAATTTTTGACTTTTTAACTAGCCATTTTCGACGGAATTTTAAAAAATAACTCGAAAGGTATTGTTTTCCTGAGCTCAAATTTGAAAAGATATTTCACCTGTGATCATTTTTCGTTAAACTACGGGGGTTTAAAGATTGCGATTTTGGCCAATTTGGCACAATTAACGCGCAATATATTTCGCGCTATTAATGATTAAATGGAGATTTAATCCATATTAGAAATGGTTCCAAATTGGTTGAAAGAAGCTTATTGTTCCGACTTTCGATACGAAAGTAACGGAATATATGTGATTGGGGTGGGTTTTTTTTCTTCAGACAAATTTTGACTTTTTAACTAGCCATTTTTGACGGAATTTTTGACGGAATTTATATCATTCGAAATATAATGCTGTCCTGAGCTGAAATTTGAAAAGATATTTCACCTGTGATCATTTTTCGTAAAGTTATGGGGGTTTAAAGATTGCCATTTTGGTCAATTTGAGACAACTAATGCGCGATATATTTCGCGCTATTAACGCATAAGCGGATAATTAATCCGTCTTAGAAATCGTTCCAAATTGGTTGAAATAAGCTTTTTTGTCATAATTGATTTGTTACAAGGGGCAAAGTTTAACTTTTTGTGTTTTATATGGCGTATGGGGGGATTATTTTAATAAAAAATGTCAAATTTTAGGAAAAAAATTTTTCATTTCGATTTATTTCATTTAATTTTTTAACGTTATTACTGCTCCATAAATCTTAAAAGGCAGTCGAAACATTTAGGGCTTAGCCCTGATACGAGTAGTCTTGTTTGCCATATGTGATTTGTTACAAGGAGCGAAATTTATCCTTTTGTAGTTTAAATGGCGTGTAGGGTGATGATTTTCATAAAAGTTTCTAATTTTAGAGAAAAAAATTCATCGATTTATGTCATTTAATTTTTTTAATGTTATTACTGCTCCATAAACTTAAAAGGCAGTCGGAACATTCAGGGCTTCGCCCTGATAAGAGCAGTCTTGTTGTATTTGTTTTAGATTGACAAACGCAAAGAGAACCCCAATGGCACTATCGCCTCCTTCGAGACAAGCAATTTGGCGCAGAAGATAGGGACCACATGGTACCACGAGTGTTCGGCCAAAGACGACATGGGAAGGGAAGATGTGAAAAGGGTGTTTGAGAAAGCGGCCCTCGCAGCCATCGATGCCAATGTAGTGGCGATAGCTTCGAAAAAGAAAAGGAAAAGGAGATGCATAATTTTGTAATCGAAAAGTTGTGCTTGCTGAATACCATTTAAAAGTTTTGATATTGTCATGTAAAACGTCAAAAAGTCTTTAGCCCAGAATTTTGTTCGACATCAAACCACTTTGAAGCAATACTGTGCTGATTTAAATTACCCGGACACAACGCATTAAAATCAAAATTTGGGTTGATTTTACGTGAAAAACGATAACGATACAATTTGATAAGAATTTCAACAGAATTAATAGGGTGCAATTTAGTTTGCAAAACTCAGACACAAAACTTAACGCCAATAATGAATCGATTTTGTTCTTATTTTGGTCAACCGAAAAATACGCCAAAACTGTCCAGTCAAATTTTTGTCAAAATTATTTCATTTTCTGTTTAGTGCAGAGCTTAAAAAGTACATAAACTTTTACTTTTCTCATAATATTTCGTTTTTGAAAAAATGTTCTCTACCTTTTCTTTTTGGCAGTTTCATTTATATTTTGACAATGGCAATACTTTTGGGTGATTCAGATTCCAATTTCAAATCGTAGTTTAGTTGTTGCTTTTAAATGATTTCTTTTGATTTTTGAGTTTTTGAGTCTTTCAATTTACTAATTTGGCGGCATAATCATGTCAAAAATGTGGCAAAATTAGGTTCGGCAAAGAATCAAGTTCAAATGTCGTAGACATATTTAATTGTTTTTTTTTCCATGGCCATGGAAAAAAAAAGAAACGATTGCCATTTGCCCAATTATTATCACCCCCTCACGTTTCAGTAAGATTAAGTTTTCAATGGTCAAACAACTGTGAGGGGTTGGGGAATGACTCAACTTAAACTCCACCGCTTCTTCTAAAACCCCCTCTCCAGTTTACTTCACCGCCCCCATTTTAAACCCCCCCCCCCCAATATAAGGGTGAGTATTTAAAATTGGGGTGAAGAAGTACCCCCCGTTCATTGGTTAAAAACTTGAAAAGGGGTGAATTGTTTTCAACTTTTTCGCAATCGATTATAATGGATTTTTGCGGAGATAAAAATCGATATCTATGGATTTATGATGAGAAATAATCGATTACAGTAGAAGAAGTCGATTAAATTGTCCAATATTTTTGTTACTAAAAGTCCATCATAGTCAATTAGTATCGATGAAACTCCAGTGCGGGCGCTTAAGCGGAGATTTCATCTGTCTTGAATTTGTTCCAAATTGAGCTGCGGCATACTTTTCTGTCTAAATACCTTGTTATATGCGCAACATGTCACTTTGTATTTTGCGCAGCGTGTGGTGGGATGCTTTTCAAAAAAAGTCTCCAAAAATATCAGAAATTCTTTATTTCCTTTGGAAATTTCATCAATTACTTAAGGCGAAGAGACATTAGAAGGGAGTCGGAGCATTCGGCGCTTCGGCCCGATAGGAGCACTCTTGTCAGTTTATATCCTCAATCACTGAAAATGTAAAACGAGACAAGTCTAAACAAGACAAGACAAACAATGTTCCGACTGCCTTTTGAGGTCTATGGAGCATTAAAAACATGAAAAATTTAAATGTAATAAAAAAATGTGGGGAAACTTTAAAACTTTTTTAGAGTATTTGTGAAAAGATCTCCCAGACTCCATATCAAGTACAAAGCGATTGATTTCGCTCCTAGTAGGAAATCAATTATGGCAAACAAGCTTCCTTCAACCAATATCGGCCGTTTTTAAAACGGAGTAAATACCCGCTCACGCGTTAAAAGCGCGAAAAATCGCGCGTTAATTTTTCCAAATCGGCAAAAATGACATTATTTAAACCCCCATAATTTTACAAAAAATAATCTCCGGTAAATTATCTTTTCGATTAAGAGCTCAGGACAACAATACCTTTCTAATGATATTTTTAAAAAATCTCTCAAAAATGGCTAGTTGAAAAGTCGAAATTTGTCTGAAATATAAAAAGCCCACCACGAGCTCAGATACTCCGTTACTTTTGTTGCGAAAGTCGGAACTGGAAGCTTGATTTGAAAAAAAAATATGAGACAAAAAGAAACAAAACGCTCGTCTCTAGGCGAAACACAACTGTCGTTAAAAGTCATGGAAAACTTTTTTGTCAAAAATTGATATATAATTGCAAAAAAAAGCAAAAATTTTGATTTTTTTTTTCAATTTATCCCCCTCACGCTTTTTTAAGTACATATTGACATGTTTTGAGTCTGGTATTGTATCAATAAAATCAAGTTGCTTAGTCACAATTTTCAATTTAACCCAGAACGATTTACTTCTTCACTTACGCTTGAGTAGCACCAAATAAATCACGCGTTCCCTGCCCCATCTTAGTCAAAATGGCTTATTTCAAACTCTCACCCATAACTTTACAAAAAAAAATCAAACAAATGATAAAAATCTTTTTAAACTTAAGCTCAGGTCATAAGTACCTTTCAGATACCACTCAAGATCAGATAATTCGAATTGATCGAAAATCGAAACAAAAAGGTCGAACAACCTCATCATCATCATCATCAAACTTTGATTTTGTCGCCCCTTTTTAGAACTCAGAGGTGAGGAGAAATGTCTTCGGCTTTGAACTAGGCTTGTTATCTCTATGTGTCTGGCGAGTCTCGGCCCTAAGCTAGGCCTATTTTAGACGTCTACTGGATAATCTTCGACCTTGGGCTAAGTCTGCAATAGCCACATTGTTATATCCTAGGCCTGGATCTAGGCTTGTATGATTCTATTGCCGAGAGCCTTCAGCCTAGAGCTAGGCCTGTGGTTCACTTCCAAAAAAAAATAAAAATTTAAAATTCAGCCCTGATCTGGGCCTGATTTCATCTGATAGTCATTGATTTTCTTTTCAGCTTATTAAAAGCTTTTCGAAAAGTTGCTACCTGTTCTCTGACGTGCTTTGCATCTGGATGGATGCCATCAGTGCTCATGTGATGGCGGTATCTGAATCTTCTGTGATTGTAGCAAGGGACTTCCAGTTCCCTTGCTAAATCTCGATTAGCCGTTTAGTTCTTCGATAGTGATGTAATTATCCCATCTGCTAGTTAGTTCCATTAATCCAACCTAACTAAGTTTCAAACAACGAATCAGATAATACATTTGATCTGCCGTTTCTACTGGTCCCATTAATTGTCAATTTTCTCAATTGAAGAGCTTTTTGGTTCCTCTCATGACCATTTTGTTTTTTTTTTGCACCCGAGTTCCCAATATCTCTCAGAACAAGGTCGCTGCACATTGTGAAGATTGCTCCGCGTGGGCATGAAATAGTCATTGTATTCTTCAGGAATACTCCAAATACTAGCGAGGATCCTAACACACAGTTGTTCGCTCGGCCGGTAGATTTATAGGTTATTATTCGAAATGAAAATCGAAAGTCTTTTGCTTTCAACAACACAGCGATGATTGGTTAGTGATCTTTGAATATCGCGGATACAATTTTTGCGTAAACTAACAGTGTGCTTTATTTCTGAAAGCAGACTTTTCATTGATTCCACTACTTTACACGCCATATGCAACAACTTCACATACCAGTTGGTGCCATTAAGTGCAGTGGTTGTGCACTTCGGTCACTGTATCTACCGTATAAAGTTCACAGACTACAAATCATAGAGCCCAACAAATCAGGGCTCTAGAAATTAATTAAATTAAATAAATTAAATTAAATCTCGGATCTAGAAATTTCAAAAGAGAGAAGCGGATTTTCAAAATATCCCAAAGCACTAAAAAGACGCTGTTTTGACTAAAATTTCTGCGCGAAACTTCTGGTCAAAACTTTGAAAAAACAGGCGAAAAGGGCGTTTTAGGAATTCAAATAAATAATTGATTTAAAGCTATTTTGTTAAAAAATTGAAATAAAAACGAGCTTCGTCATTCGCAGCAGAAGTAAAGATTGGGTTTAGAACCAAAACAGATGTATTCTGGCCTGCATACTAGCATCGTTTGGTATGAGAACTTTTTTGGGATTGTTTGTTTTGCCAAATTTGTATTGCCAAAATTATGGTACTAAGAACTCTCAAAAAAACACCAAATAGGGTTTTCTCGAAGGAATCGAAGGAAGCACATTTTGTCAACTTTTTTAGGTCGACCAATTTGATTTTATAAACACTGGGAAGCCCTATGTTGATGAAAATTTCTGCGCAGCAGGCAAATTTTTTTTAAAAAAAGCCCAATAAAAGGTGTTTTGGCCTTATTTGAAAAACTTTTTTGCGCGTTTTTTTCTGCGCGCGCTTAACCCTCAAAGTTATTAAACCCTTTAGAAAAAATTTATGGGTCAATTAGCCTAAAGTGGATATATCAAATTAGTACAAAGGGGGACCCTTTGGGTCGGCAGGGTGTCCAACTCCTGAGGGATGGTTTCCGAACCCCTTACCGCCCCTACATCCGCTGAAGCAACAAATAAAGATAAAACAACAAAAAAATGTTTAGACAGATTGTGGACGTTTGGAACTCTATTGATAATCACTGGAGTTTATACAACAGAAGAATTAAAATAAAAGCTGGATATGACCTTGGCATGAGAAAAAACGGGCTAGTGCAACAGAAAAATTGTATATGAGCCACTCAGAGATATTCAAGTCGCATACAAAGACAGATGACAAGACCGGTCTTGTTATGCCTTTGTATGCGACTTGCATTCATCTGAGTGGCTCATATTTAGTTCTTCTGTTGCACTAGCCCGTTTTTTCTCATGCCAGCGTCAATTCAACCAAAGCACAAAACATAATATTTTTGCTCTCATTGTCAAAATTTTTGAGATAACCACTGATGGGCGAAGAACAAAGAGACTATGTAAGGTAAATATAATGATGTTTGTAGAGACGAAAAAAGAAACAAGTAAATTTGAGATAGATGCAAAAGCTGCAAGTCGTGATATCAAGGAATTCAGAGGAACAAAAATATTATCAATTGTTGATAGTGTGAGACTATCTCTGCGAGAGAAAACCGAGACCTTGTGGAAAAAAAATTTAACAATGAGAGCGATAAATACTGTATTTTGTGCATTGGTAGAATTAAGAAACAGAAATTGAGGAGAAGGAAAGTTTAGGAAGATCTGATAAACAGAGCTGAAAGCAAGAAGAATCTGAGATGTCATAGATTATGTCCAAGACATAGGGCTGTGATTTTATACAGACCTCATTTACACAGATGTTTCAAAACTCAAACTGCGTCGAATAATCAGAGACATGAAGTTCGAGCGAAAGAGAAAAGTAAGTTAAGAACCAGGAAGCATATAATCAACAGAAAGGGCATTTAATGATCCGCCTTTGTTGTACCCACGAATCCGACAGGTTTCCAAGGCTTAAAGATAAAGAAAACTGTCAAGGTTTGATCGCAAAATTTCCCTGCGATTTTCAAACTAGATCCTACAGCTAAAAATTTGCTTCATGTTTCCCAGAATAGTTTCAATTTGCAAGGTTGAAAGTCATCTTATGCAAAAATTCGAGCTAAATCGTGACAGATCAGCATCAATAACTTTTCATCTGCTTCTCTCATCGTTTTGCTCCTTTCATGTAACTTGCTGATTTGTACTCATGTTTGCAATATTTTTTCTTGAAAAACGTTGATGCTTTATTTGTTTTTCTAGATTGGTGTTGTTTATTAGTTATTAGTTGTTTGGGACTATTAAAGTCTCTAGTGAAACTTCTTTTGTAAACACTTTGACAATTTATGACTATCTGATCATGCTGTTACATCGATTTGCACAGAAAGTAATTAAATACGGAAAAAAAAACTTGTCTTTTAACAATTGGCTAACGTCAAAATTACATAATATGCGTTTTTCACCGTTTCCACTAAATTTTATTGAAGCTTATTCTTTGTTGAAAGAGATGTCGAAGCGGCTAGCTCTTTAGCGGCTAACAACTGAACGATGCAAATTAACTGTTTGCGTGCAAAAATTATGGACTCATTGATGAATCTATGTATCCCCAGGCCACAAGCTCACTCCTAAAAGAGGGGCTAGCGCGTTGATATTTTTGATTTTGTCTGGCAGAGATATTTTCTATCCATCAAAGATGGATCACCTCTTTGCTAAATCCTGTATCCTGATTTCCTGAAAACAAATTTTGATGATGTAAAAAATCAAGGCTTATTCGGAGAGCTTAAATTTGTCGAAATAACAAAAACGGAGTTCAACGAAAAATCATTCCTGTTCGGCCGTCTTCAATACAGAAAGTTAAAGCAAAAAGTTTTTTCGATTTGATTTGCAAAATAAGGCAAGTAACGATTCTATTTGAGCAGCTCTTACCTTTCGGGAAGCTTCTTTGCGGCTCTCAAAGTAATGTAATCATTTGATATTTTCAGAATAACTCTGCTGAAAATTTAGCCAATTACAGCATTATGAAAAGTTAGCCAATCACATCTGAACTAAAAAGTTGATCAATTAGGTTAAAGATAATTTCAATCTGAAAAATAAATTTGAAATCTTTGAAGATTTTGTATATAAGTTTCTGACATAAAATTTTGATTTCGACTTTTCCGTTTTTTGTATGAAAAACCACTAAAGTCTTGGGACTTAATTGTCGCTGAAACTCAAAATTCGAAAACATACAAGTCTAAACCGAAATTTTTACTCAGAAACTTCCATACATAATAATTGAAAACCTTTATTGCTAATTTTTTAACATGATGGTATAAAACAAAACTTATTTGAAAAGTTGTAATTGAAAAATAGAGACAAAATAAACGTCTTGGTAGTATAAATGAGCGAGCATCTAAGGTTCTTCATAACATTGAACTGCCGTGATGGGTACATGAAAGGCTGTCAAGGGGTCCGAAGCATCCAATTAGAGACAAGTCTGAAGAAACGCTTTTTTTGGGTGAATTTGGCATTTTCCTCTCAACTCGTGAACTAAAAATATCGATAAAACTTTGTGAGAAATAGAGGCCGCGGCAATGACATATGCAAAAAAGTAAGGCAAACTCCAAAAGAATATCGAGTAAAAACGCAGAGATTATCTCCAAGATAATCAGTTGCTGGCTGTGCTTTTGCTAAAGGGGTTGGTTTTTGCGTAATGATGAAACACACTTAAGAAACAACTTTGCACTTTTTTTAAAAATTGGCTCAATTTAAAAAAAAAACTGCAATTATTGATGAGGTGTGTCGAAAATTGAGAAATAATTTTAGAAAGAGTTATTAAACAAAAAAACGATATAGGTAATCGTTTATTCTAAGTTGAGGTTAACGAATGGTAAAACCCAACCGGATGAACGGCTTAGCCATGGTACACAAGGCTACGACCAGCTCTATCATTTCCGAAAAGCTCGTATGAGAAATAAAAAAATAATTGCATTGATTTTATGACAATATCGATCCAGCCAATATCATAACCATAACTGAACTTGCAAAATTAATAATTGAAAACACTGCACTGTTACATATCCGGATGAAACAAAAGTACCTCTTGACGAAAAAAAGTTTATACAATATTTTGGATTTGGTGGTCATTAAGGTATCTTTCAAATGTATTGATTCATGGTTTATTCAAACCGATGATGAAGCAATGGGCGCTTACCTCGCGGTAGTTCTCGCAAACATTTGGCTGAAGAAGTATGAGTTTGCTTTTAAGAAAGAATTACCGGAGGGTTGAAGCCCCAATTAGAGATTGACAAGAACGGTGTGTCCATGATGTGGCAGGAAAGTAATGTAAAAATTGAAAGAGGTTGAATGCGATAAATATTGAACCTAGTACCATCTTAAATTCCGCAAAACTGTATACGGAAAAATCAGATGATGTATTATAAGCATCAATAACCGAGATCGTCTGGTGTTGTTAGAGCTGCCACCGCGCTAAAAACAACGCGAAGGATGCTCCACAGATAAATTTGTTCGTCGGGCTTCTGAATGACCTTGTTAGAACTAACAAAGATGAGCCAAATCATGTTTTTGATTCCGTCAATTTTTTCATACAAATCTACAGTTGATTCTTCTGAAACTTCATGCAGATGGGCAACTTTCTGTCCATGGTTTGAAAATAAAAGTATTGCAAAATAAGAGGGTAAACTGCAGTTGGTATCAAAAACCACCAGAAACTGCTACTTTAATCATTTATAGGAGCGGCACCTCAACTTAGTACAAACTTAATCTTATCTAGTTATTCAGGGAAGTGTAAAAAAATTTAAGGATGCAGTTTGGGTGCATTTTAATGTAATTAGGGGTTCAATTTGGTCAGTTCTCTAACACTAAGTCCTCAATTGTGCAAACATTTTGAGAGTGGGAGAGCAAGCCAATGGACAGTAAGAAGAGTTATTCACCAATAGATGTGAAGCCTTCACTGCTGATGGTTCAATATGGAGGCAACCAAAACCGATTTCTGTAAAAAATTTTTTAGAGTTTCACCAATGTAGAAGTAATTCTTACCACAGGATTAGTACAAACATGATGACAATAACTTAGGTCAGCATTTTTTGATGATTTCAAAGCAAGAGTGAATTATAAACTGCCTTGTAGTGGGGGTATCTCCACATTTGGGGCACAAACGGTTCCGCGTTTGACCACTAGAAATGAAAAACATAAGAAAGCAGACTCACCGATAGGCGTCCACCTTCAGACGTGCCGATTTAAGGGAAACTGTGCAGATGCTAGATAAAAAAATTATAACTAATCGAACAAACCGACCTAACTGTTAATACCAGAGGCAAAATACGGGCGTGAACATCAGCGATGAGTTTAGAGGCAGAGTGTTGACACTGAAAATTTACAGGGAATTCAATACCAAGGCCTCAATACCAATGCCAATACCGAACTGAAACATCAATGCCAATACCAATAACAAACCCAGTCAATACCTGAATACTTTGTTACAATACCTCAAAACTTTTGCAAAACTTTGAAAACTCGTGTTAGCAAAAATCGCGAAAAGTTTGAAACACGAAAAATTTTGGATCTAAATGCCTTGCATGAATTCTCTATAGTTTTCTATTTTTTTACACATGTACAACGAACGGAGGGAATTCAATACTAGTTTTAGGAAACTTTTTTGTTGAAATAGTTTAGTTTTCTTTTTTTTCAAGAACCTGGTATTGATCAATACCAATACCAATACCTGATTCTGTAAATACCAATTTTTTACGGCATTGAATTCACTGGAAATTTAGTCCCACTATATTTAGTCTCAAACTATATTCTTATAAACAAAACCGTACATGTCTAAATCGAAAGTAAGAATCAGAAACTTCTATATAAATTGTTTATTTATCGTCAAAAAGTTTTTATAATTGTAAATTCAAACAAACGTTTTCGCACATTTTTGTGCACCTTCAGGTTTTAAAATTTCTAAACTACAAAATGATCAAAGATCATAAAAAGTGTCATACACAGCATTACTTCAAAATTTTAAAAATTCAATCAATCAAAACTTTACAAATATCACTGAAATTATGATACAACTATTATGTAACAACTTTAAACAATTGCTCACAAATTTCTGAGAGTTTTCATCCTTTTTGTTTTCACAATTTCGTTTTGTCGCTAATTTTCATGCTAACATGTAAGTTGTTTCAAAATTTTGTTGTTTTAGCCAGAATTTTTTGATTCTGGAACTATAGCCTTAGTGTCAGCTCCCTACTTCTAAACTCGTCGCGCGTGTTAATTGCCGGTCTCTCTTTCCTAATGTGCAGCGCCTCTAATGTAAGTAACTTGATGCTGCTGGATGTCTGGTCGATTGTTTTCCGCCTAAACCTAGACTTACCACTCTCACTACCACACTGCTTTATATGCTGTCCAACTGGGGTATCCTCATTTCGGTGTTCCTCAATCCTTGTGGTGAGATGTCGGACCGTCTGGCCAACATAGATGGATTTGCACCCACAACATTTAAGTCTGTACACCGTTTTGATTTCAGTTCACTGAAAAAGGAGGATTTTAGAGAGGGCATACAAGTTTTCATTTTCCTCGTCGTGAATATTATCAGCGCATTGGTGATATCGCGCGCTTTTTTGCTAAAGTCTGGCTGTGATTTCCCCTGTATTGGACCATCAAAATGGGTGGTGAATCACTGCTATAATCACAGAGCTTCTTTTTCTCAGCCATGTTCTTTTTGTTTTTGCCCTCGCTGATGATCTTTTTAAGGGCATGGGATGCAACCCGCGACAAACAAGTTTCCGGATATTGGTTATCTAACTACTGCTCACGGTTGATTTTCATAGCTTTATCATATTCTTCCCATGTTGACGTACTGCGGAAAACCCGGTGAACAGTTCCTTCAATCACACTTCTTTTGTACTGAAGGGGGCGCAGCTTCTAAAATTTAGTATGGTACCTGTATCTGTTGATTTTTGATACCACCCACAGCTAATTTTCCTGCTTTTGTAAATACTAATTTGTAAATCCAAAAATGCCAAATTTCCGTTTGTGTTTGGTGTCTCTATTGTGAACTGTAAATTTGGATGTAGTAAGTTTGCAGCCCGTAGCACTTTTTCTGGATCACCCTTCACTGTTCTCACTATATCGTCAACGTAACGGAGAAATAACTTAGCTTGCTGCACTGACCTATTTTTTTCTCTTATTGCGATGTATTTTCTACAGTACCAGACGGTTTCACTTATATTTCGATACTCATCATCTGATATATCACCCCATTTTACGTGATACCAGTTGAAACAGCATTCACATTCTACACCTTTTGACCTGTACGTGACTTTCTTATTGCACTCGGGGTATATTCCGTTAAGATCTTTCTCGGGCAAAAACATTTCGGGGATATCCCTCGATAGTGCAGTTTCGTACTGCTTCAGCCAAAGATTTGCTAAAATAACGCTAAGAGATGCCCCCATTGCGAAACCATCTTTCTGAACGTACCATGTTTCATTGCACTTGAAATGGACTTGACTAACTGCCATGTTCAACAGTCTCTTCATGGTTTTCCTAGCAATTGATGGTGGTTCATCTTGCTCATACAGTTTTCTCAGAGCTATATCTATTGCTTCTTTCAGTGGAACATTTGTGTACAAACTCCACATCTAGAGATATCAAATTTTCATTGGGCTCAAGATTAGTACCCTCTAAGATTTCTCTCGCATCTAGTGAGTTGGTTTCGATGTTTGCGCCCTCAATTTTCTCGAACAATTTTGCAAGAACCTTGGTCAAGTTATAATAAGAGCTACCAGGCAAGGAGAGGACCGGTCTTAATTGGGTATTCACTTTATGCACTTTCGCCAACCCATAAAGCCTGGCGGGCTGCCCCCCAGTAGACCTCATCCTTGTGTAGAGACTCACTTATTTCATCTTTTTTCCTCATAGCCAACAACTATTTTTTGATGTCTCTTTCTTTCTACAAAACAATCGCATCACTTGTTCCTTTAATTTTGCTGAATCGATTTGAATCTAATGTATCCGACAACTTGTTCTCGTAGGTGTCCTCTCTCATTACACAAAAACCCACGCCTTTGTCATACGGTACCGCAACTAATCCATTTCTCTTCAGATACTTTCGGGCCTTCTCAACGCCTTTGTCAGATGGTGTTTGTTTCACCCTTTTAGCATAGGCTTTTGCCACAGCTTCGATCTCACAAAGGGCCTCCCCGGGGACTTTACAATTTTTGAGATCCGATAGAAAGATTTTAGCGATTGATTTCTTAAATTTAATTCATAATTTTTGTGGGCAATTGTGATTGGTTATATGTAACAGGATAGCTCCGGCTGAAAATTTATGTGAAAATTTGTTAAGATGATTTGTGCATTTAGATTAGTTTTTTGTAAAAAACGTGACGATTCTCATAGTTGCAAAAACGTTTGAAACTGATTTTAAATGAATTTTCCTTCAAATGACTTGTGATCTGGAACTAAAATTTTCTTAGTGATTTTTTGTAATCGAGGATTTTTTGTAAATTTTATAACACGTAGAACTGGTGATACACAATTGCGCGATAACGGTGTTAATTTCAATTTTTAATTCCTTCCGTTTGAATGGTTTGGTTATGTCTTCTGCTTATTTTTGTCGTTTTTATTCGAAAGCAAGAAGTTTTTCTGATTTGAACAAATTTCTTTCGTGAAGTTTTTTCCTGTAATTTGTGAAAACAGAAAAGTTGAAAATTTGTGGCGAAATTTAAAAACTGATTAAATAATAGTTAATTTTAGTTAAATAATTTTAGTAATAATTGCGATGTTTTGATTGCTTAAAAGTTTAATTTTTGGATTAGTGACATGTATGACACTTTTTATGATCTTCGATCATTATTACGTATTATCTTAGAATTTTTAAATCGAAAGATGCTCAAAGTTGTGCGAAAAAGTATATTTGAGTTTACAAATTAAACGCATTCTCAAATCTATTATATATTGAAAAACGGGCTTTTTTTTCGACACGTTAAGCTTTTCCAGCATATTATTTTTGCATGTTTAACGAAAGAATTTTTTTCACGTTTAAGCTATTTCGTATTTTGCAATGATAAGGAATTTTTTTTTCGATTTTCCAATTTGATTTCAACCAGTTGAAAATAAAAACAGCCCAATAGTAGATGCTGTCAGGTTTTGCCAAGGGGTTGCGATTTTAGCCTCCAATTATGAATACACTAATCCTTTAAGTGTACGAGATACGACGACTGTTGTGATTTTATCTAATTTTTTTTCAGAAAACCTATATTATTTTTTTCCAAAATGTGAAATCCCCAACACTGTGCTTGGGGGTTATAGAGTACTCTAAGGTGATGCGAATCTTGCCTCCAAATATGACTGCTCAAGTCCTTGTAGTTTTTGAGATATGGCGTTTTATGTGAATTTTATGTGAATTTTTATGTGAATTTTCAGAAAACCTTTGTAACATTCGTCTACTGTAGTCACACATGAGGCTTAAGAAAAATAGGCCCTATAACCATTGGCTCAAGAGTCAGGGACACTATCTCTTGTGTTTTTCCACCTCAAATCAGTCGGAGCCAATTCGGTTCGCTTGTGACATGAGACCACGACCCGTTACAGCTTAAAGGCTACTACCAAAATATCCCCCCCACTCTAGAAATAATAACGTCCCCATACTCAGGTCTCTAGATATCCAAAATACATGAACGCCGTTAAAAACCGGGTTGGAACAATCCGTTAAGTTACTTTTTATTAGACAGTGGAACTTTGATCCATTTCAGATGGATCAACCTAAAACTCGCCTTACCTCAATATAACAATCATAAAACACACTCTAGAAATTTAAATTAAGTACTCACATCGTAGCACACTCAAGAAAGGGAAGTACTTCAGTCGGTAATTAACTCGAGAATTAAATAACGTAACTAAATGAGTTTTAATGTTTCAATGACAAGGACAAGTTTTAACTCTAGGATGTAGTTTCTCGTGAACCATTGGGACACTCAAGCTGTCCACCTTTCCACCGAAGGTTCACTCTAGTTCAGTTCAAATAGTAATCCAATCGAGTGATAACAATCCAGTTCTCGGGAATACGCCTGTCTCTGTTTCAGATGGGACAGCTCTACTCTCGTTCTATTTCGACAGAAATTGCGAATAGCAACTTTCCCGCGATTGTTGTTCGATCGTTCTGAATTCTCTTTTTCGGTTTTCAGTTATCGCGAGAAAATCGTGCATGACAGGCTCCATTCGAATTTTTGAAAAATTAAATTTCACCCCAAAATTAAGTGCTCTTGCTTTTCTCAAGGTCAAACTTCCAAATATGACCGACTGGCACGTACTCCCCGGACTCAAGATCGATGTCCTCATCGCGTGCTGTCGTCTGCCAGTGAGTCCCAAAAAATCGAGTGTTGTTCAAGGTACAGTGCCAGTGGTCATTTACAGAAGTTTGCAGCAGACTTAAGCTTATCTACACCCCAAAATTCACGGCCATGTAAAATTTTCACACTATCGCTAAACAGCAATCAAAATCTGCACACACCTGCACCTATGAATTCTCGCTTTTCAAGCCAAATATTTAAAATTTCTTTTGTCCCATTCAATTAGGAAATTGTCATGCAGCATTTTTATTTATATAATAGATATAGCATATTAATAACAAAATCTGTTTCGTTAAAATTTCTTTTTCGTGAACCCGGGTTTCACCCGGATCCACACTCAAGCCCCCTTTCCCTCTCAAGACTCAAGATCCCTTCGAGCCATCCGCTCATTTCGCACTCTTCGCCTTGGAGGTGCCGTCTCCTGAAGTACTGGATACGGCAAACTGTCTCAACAGTTCTTCTTCATCATCGGAGCTAATCACGATCTCCTCCCAAGCCTTCAGCTGTTCATAGGATCGCATCCATTCCCTTTGCTCCTGCAACCTTTTTGCCTGATTGGGTAGTGCCTTCACCCTTGATTCCCGGTTCAAACAAAAGGAGTTGTGTAGGCTCAAGCTCACGTTCTTCGCCAAGTCTTCCTCTAGTATTGATTCCCTCGCTTTGGTATTGTCTCTAGACATTTTACCCACTCTCTTCCATCCTGTCGTGATCGCATTTCGATGGGTTAACAGGGGTCTCTTGAAAGCTTCCGGCCCAATCTCGGCCTGGAACTGTCGATACTCCTTTTGATGCTTTCTCATGTGATCTTTCGTTGTCATGTATAACCAAGACGTCAGTGTCGCTCGAAACCATGGAAAGTACCTCAAGCGGCTCCATACGTGTCTGACTTCCGTTGGTATGGCGAATACTTTGCATGCAGTCTCAAACAACTCGAGTCTCCTGCTGTAGTCTATCACATATATTGACTCAGTCGTTGGCGTCTTTGCTTCCCGATACTTTGTTATATTCTCCTCTATCCATCTCAGAGCCAGCATCGTACTCACTACTAAGAGCGTCACCTTCTGCCGGTGATCCGGTAATCCGATCGACCGATTTTCTTCCATATCCCACACCAGACAAAGGTTCTTGTGGTCTGGATACCACACCGTCTGTGCTAAACAGTGGCATGGGCATTCTCCATGGGTGATCTCAATGCTCCTGAGGTTACGCTCCCCCGAGGCTTCCAAGAGAGGCTCAAGCTCCATCATTTTCTCATGCATCGTGTCGTTCTCTCCCATGTTTGGAGTACCCCCCACAGGTTTTCCGATCACGTTTTGTCTCTCGTGATCGCTTGTGTTCTCACTTTCCAACTTCAAAAGCTCTTCTCCCCAGATTTCACTCAAGTCATCTCTCAACTCTTTCGGTACTGTCCCTCTGATTTTCCTCAACAACTTGTGCGAGTGATGCGATACCCGAGCCAACCTCACGCACTTGGGCACTGAGAAGGCCTTGTCCACCAATATTCTCTGGTTGGATGCTTCCACCATCGCCATGTGCAGTGGTTAGTGGCTTCCGCACAAATTGGCCATCATTGACCCTATCAGGGATTTTGCGTTCAACGGCATGTCATAAGCTTCGCTCATGGGAAACCCCATTTCTGCCTCGAGACCAACCTTCCAGCTCCGGATATGTTTTTGAGTCACCTGCAACACTCCCGGCCATGATTCCACGCTCAACGCCGTCACTAAATGGTGTTCAGACTCTAGCCTCTCCAGTGACTGCAGACTACACGTTCTCGAGAAGAATCCGAGAGCTGTCGCTATGTTCACCGTAGTTCTCGCGTAACACTCCGCCACTATTTGTACTTCACTTTTCTCCCTTTCCGTGATGTCTTCAAACCAAGTAACCAGATCTTCTTTTTGAAAAGACAATATCCTGACACATGATCGTCCATCGCAGGTGTGCTCTCCACTCCCACACGTAGAATCCAGACAGCTACCCGGCTCCATCTTCTTTGCTGACTCAAGACTGTTCGTCTTTTCGCCTGACTCCTTCATCTGAGGTAAGATCAGTTTGTGCACCACACTCAACTTTGCCAAATCTTCATCTTCCGTTGGAGCTAACCTCACCCGTTCGGTGGTCTCCTCGATCAGACTCGCGTGGGGATGTGGGCACCAGGAGGGTCTTAGTAACTTCCATACCACTCCCAAGTTCGTGATCAGCAAGCCATTGCCATCACCCATGTTCACTTCAACTCTCTTGTTCGAGCGCGGTATGCTCACCACCTCCGGTGATTTCTCAAGAATCAGGCCCAGGCTCGGCCTCTCTTTCTCCACCGCGTCTATTTCCATTATTTTTTCTGTCCAAAACTTCAGCAGCTCCGCTACCTCGTGGTTCCTGTGAGCGCCTCCAGTTTCTGAGTCTAAGAAGGGGTTGTAGGCTATTCCCATCACTCCTGACACGTATTGGTATTCCCCCTTCTCGCTGGGTCTCGAGTACTGCTCTGACAAGGCCAGGTTACGGTGAACATCATGTTCTTCTTCGAACTTCTTGTTAAAAAACCTCCGCACCTCATCTAGCTTTCTGTGGTTCTCTAGGGATAGTCTGGAACCATCTTCCTTTTCTATTCCAGTACTCTGATACACGTTTAAGATGATCGTTGAGACTCTTTTTTCCACGGTTTTACTTCCGCTTGCCTTTTGGTGGCACGCCAAGATGGTGCTGTCAGACATCATTGACATTATCCATCTCAAGAAACATGTGGCATCCTTCCTCCTAGCCAGGCTCAAGCCTGAATTATTCCTGGCCACGTGTTGCATCAGTGCTTGATACACATCTAGCTTCTTGCTTCCCAACTTCAGCCTGTCATATGAGGTCAATGTCTCCAACTCTATTCCCACCAGACTCCAGGTGAACATCAATTGTCCTGCGGTTCTAACGAAGGGATTCGCCATCAATGGCGGCGCTGATGAGGATGTCCTCATTGCCTCTTCGAAATGATCCTTCAACAAGTTCTGCCAGGACCTCTTCAGCTGATTCGCCAATTCTATCTTGTTAACCTCAGCCTTTTGCTGGGTGGCCCAATTGCGTCGTTTGCGAGCCACTCCACTGTCCAACTTCTTCAAGCAGTCTTCCATTTCCTTCAATGTCTCTAGGGCCACCCACCATGTCCGGGAGGTGTTCCTCGTTTTATTCCTCTCCAGTGGATCACTCGCCATTTGCTTCCCCGTGGCCTGGTGTGCCTTCGAAACCCATTCTTTGCCGACATCCACTTCCCATGTCTGTCCGCTCGTTGAACCTCTCTTCACGTTTATCTTCTGGGGCTTAAAGTCTCCCTCCGATGTCGAACTGGTGGAAGCCTCTATCTCCCTCTCTACTTCGAGTGGTCTTCTGAGCTCCGTGCTGCTCTTGTATGCGGCCGTCTTGCATCGAGCCAAAACCATGGGCGCCGTCTCTCTCAAGTTTCCTTCCGAAACAGCATCCACTGAAGGACTACCCAATCCCTCTACTTCTCTCTTCCTCTTGCGAGTCTTCACATCTCTGCTTGAGGGTGTTGTGGCTATCATCACTGATTCGACCTATCTGTCTACCTCCAACCACTCCAACTCTTGCCTCCCCCTGCTCGAGCCTTAAGGATATTAGTACTTTTAATCATATTACTAGTCCCAACCTTATCCCCTTTTATATCATCAACTATTTTATCTACAGTTTTTTGTTTCAGAGTAGAGCCGTCCTCACATTTCTCTTCTCTAGTCTTCGATCGTGAATTCCTCAGCTCTATCAGCTTGTTCAGCAGCTCTTTTCTCGCCTTCTCATCCAGGCCCGTTCCTATCAGAAGCGGTTCTCCATACTTCACAAATGTGTCCCACAGTTCCTCCTTGAATTTGTCCAGCGTCGTCTCGCTGCCCACTTCTTGATTGAATTCCTTCAAGAACTCCTGCCAAGCATCGTCCTTTAGAGACCCCAGGAACATGTCCCTATTTCCCTCAAAAGTATTCTTTTCCCTTTCCTCCGAGCTCAAGAGTATCATCCCCATATTGGAGGTCTCGCTTGCCAATGGCAACTCCAGATTCTTCCGGGGGGACGGGGTCAGCGGTGGAGTGGCAGTATCTGCCCAATTCTCCTCGCTCAAGTCTTTCAACAGCTCTTGAGTGGTGAGCTCCTCCCCTGATGGTGTCGGTTCAGGCGTATTCCCCACTTCCATGTCCTCACCGGCTTCGCTGATAGTTTCATCCATACTCTCTTCTTCTGACTCATTTCTTCTTCTCTCGAGAATTCTTTTGAACCGGTCCTCCACGGGTCCACTCCTCTTGTCTCCAGGTGTATCCACTGAGAGTGGTGATGGTGTCGCCGGATCCAATCTCTTGTATTCCGTCAGGGCCACGTACAGTTGACCTGCAGCATCCAGTTCTTTTCCCTCCTGTCTCATTTCCACCTGTTCTAAGCCATAGGGTGCCCTATACTTTCTTGTTGCAAATTTCATGTCATCCACCAACGCGACATGCCCCTCCATCATGATCATCCTGCCATCATCCCATATTGGTAGCATATTCTCAAGTCCCTCCTGCTCAAGAGCTCTCAAGACCTTTCGCACCTCATATCCAGGGGGCTGCGAGCCTCTCATCTTTTTTGCTTGCGTCGTCCACGAATTTATTTTCGCCTCGCTAGTGTGGAAGTAAACCGCCGCCGTATAGCCGACGAACAGGGGGTCCCAGCCATCAGTGAAGTACTTCTGCACTTCTTCCGTAGTCATCCTCGCCATTATGGATGGAACTACCAAGGGGCTGTTCATTCCCAAGGTCATCCTCCTAACTATAGGGAACTCAGGCATGGTGGCCGGCAGGATTTCTTTCTCCATTGTGGCCTCCAGCTCCCTCTTAACCAGTGCAAAGCTTTCCTTCCAAGCAGGAATCCTCAAGATCTCTCGTCCGTCTGCCGTCAGTGGGTTCAAGTTCCAGAACTTGGGATACGTTTCGATGGACCCTCTCGCTTGCCTCCCATTCTACATTGCATCTGCCCCCTGAAGTTGTACACTATCAGCTCGGCATCTTTCACTTTTTCCAAAGAGTACCGTATTGCTCATTTGTGCTCTAAGCGCCTCCTGCTGACACCAATTGAGCGCCGTCCCATCCAGTACGCTGACAAGACTCAAGTGCGTCACAGAGTAACGATACGTTGTTACCAGGGGATCTGGGAATGCGTACGTCACTGCTGGACCGTAAATGCAGGTCACCACCTCCTCTAGACCCCGGATTATCCCCATCGGGTCCGATCTCATTGCCAGGCACAGGTCCGTCAACAGAGACATCCCTCCATTCATCTTCTTCCATTCTTCTCTCGATGTTGGATTCTTATCTTCACCCGTCATATGCCGATTCTGCATCATGAGGTATTGCACTAACAACGTCTTCAACTCCGCGGCACACTTGTAGGAGTAGGTTTCGATGCTCGAGTGGACTTTCCCCATAGACAGGGGCTCCCCATATTCCATCAATCGATGAAACGACACCAATTCCCCATGGGTCAAGAGTACTAGTGCCAGATACCCATCAACCCGAAGTGTCTCTACTCCTCGACTAAACATGTACGCTGGGCCCATGTTGAACAAGTATCTGGGGTAGACCAGATATAAAGCCAAGAGCAGGCTGATGGGCATGCCCAGTATCTCCTCCACGAAGGCTCCAAAGATAGTCGCTGTGGTGCCGAATATTCCTGCCATGAATTCTTTCCCCCAGCAAGGACTCAAGAACTTAAGAATCTCATGATCCCTTCTAGTCTTCAGCTCACCCTCGGCGTGCTCTCTCCAGAACCCTCCAATCGTCACTTCATTGGCGGCCGAGACAAATCTAGCCACCGTCATGCCTCTTCCTTCGGCCAGCTCCAGTTGTTTCTCCAGAAAACTCCAGACTTGTTTCACGAGGGGTGGTGCTTCCTCCCTCGTCTTATCCGTGGCGTTCTCCAGCCTTGGTGTCAAAAATGGCCACCAGCCATCCTCTTGCGTCAGGTGATATTTCATCGACTCTAATTGCTTCTCCGTGTCAGCCACATTTTTTCTCTCGTTGCTCGGACCTCTAGACTTGCCGGTGGAACTCGTGATCTTCACCTCCATGCTCCAAAACCACAAGCTGTCCGTCAATTGGCTTATCGCCGGGTGATCGTCCCCGATGACTGGGCTGAACTTAAGTTGTCTGGCAAAGTTCGATATCTCTAGCAAGAGCACCTCGTCCAATACGATCAGGATGTCGGCTAATCCATAAAAGCCCCTCAGTGCATGAGATATGTCCGCCCATGCCGCTGCCAATTCTGACTTGCGGAGCCTCAGGTTCGATGGCTCCAATTCCCGATTGGGGGCTGCCATTAGAATCCGCCATTCGTTTCCCTCTGCTATTAGGATCAAGACCGCGTACACGAATTGTAGGGCGGGTGGCATATTCGCGTATCCAGGGGATGTAGTGAACACCACCTTCGTCTTGGATCCAAATCTCGAGACAACATTCTCTTGCACCTCATTCATCGCCGCGAACAACGTCTGAATGGCCTCCCATATCTTCTTCGATGTCGGTTCACTGCCCTTCAGCTGCTCAAGAAGTCCCGCCGCGTGCAGGTGATCATTCATTCCTGCAAACAATAGCAGCTCAGGCTCACAAGGCATCTCCGACTTTATTGCCACCACTAGAGTTAACATCTGGTTTAGTTCGGCTCCTGGCAAAGAGTATATCAGAGTCTCCGGCCAGAACAACTTAGGAGACGTTCCTTCGAAGTATGATCCCGCCACAATGACTACCCTCGCAGCAGCTGGATCTGCTCTATCATAAACTGCCAAGGTTTTGGCCAGCTGGGTGCTCCCACAGGGCTTCCCGTACCTGGGATCTTCCGCCAATTTCGAGCCTTCGTAAGCGGCATCTGGCAATTCCATTCCCTCCGGATTCAGCAGCTTGTCCACCACCTTCAACTGTGCCGGGGTCGCCAACCTGATCCTGGCGATGCTCGTTCGGTGTTTGGGGGGTTCTGCTATGAGCCCAGGACTCCCCAGCAGCTTGAGAGGTCTGTAGTTGATGGGTCCCATGATCGCTTTTGTGGGAATTCCGGTAAGGTCCGCGGTCTCCATCAGTTTTGTTCTCGAGAAGTGCGCCTCATGAGTTTTCAACCAGTCCACGCAATGATGTCTGTTTAAGTCTTCGTGCGACACTCTTTCAATACCCAGAGTCTCCGCCAATTCCCGCCTGCATTCCAAACCCTCCAGGTCCAGTCCTTTCACCTTCTCAGGATATCTCAAGCGGGCGGTCTCCATAGGCCTCTTTTCCCGCTTGCTCTCTGCCACTACCACTGAGGATATCGCCGAGCCTGGAGGTGTTGATGACGTCACCTCCTCAGACTCCATCGGCGTGGCACTCTGCAATCTGGCCTGGTTGCTCCTCGAGCCGTCTCTAGTGTCGACCCTCGGTCCCAAGCGACCAGACAAGGCCCTTGAGGCAAGGAATGGTGGGTTCGGAGGTGGCCCTAATGTGAATTGGGCTGTCTCTAGCAGATCCGCCTCTAGCGTGTTTATGTGTCCTTGAAAGACATCATTCAGCCACTCTGCTCCCCTCGGTCTATCGAAATGGATTCCATCATTGGAGGTGTCCTCAGGGAATCCCGCTTGCTCCATGCGCTCCGCCACGTCCAACAGTCCGACGGGGAGCACATTCTTCCGGTGGATTTCTCGGATCACCCTGTTCAGGTTCCGCACCTTCTCGTTCATCTCCAAGGCGTGCTGATCAAACATCATGTTGTAAGGGACAGTACATACTGTCAACAGATGGGGTCCATCTGGATCCTCAGCTCCTCAAGAAGGCAGCTCATCTTGTCGTGCAGCCTCGTTATTTTCCTCGCTTCTCCCCTTGATACATCGTTAGTCCCGATCATCAGGGTCACCGTGTACACTTTAGTCATCCCTAGCATCTCAAGCGTCGCCAACATCTGTGGCGTGGCAGCTCCAGCGAAACTCAAGATTCCTGTCTGCCAGTGCGACTGGATCCGGGTCAACACCCGCACCAGGCTGTCCCCTATGATCAGGTGGACCGCACCTTCTGGCACACGGGGTGGCGCAAGATATTCCACCCAGGCTGCATCATGAAAGCAGTCCCTCCTGGCTTTCTGTTCCGCATTCCAATTCAGCCGATTGTGCCTGTGGTACCTCTTCTCTGTGTTTTTCTTATAACTCGAGATCACGACGCTCCTGACCGGTTGTTCCCTCCAAGTTGGGGGAAGCTCCGGCCTTGCCGAACTTTCACGACTTCTCTGTCGCAATTTCTCGCCCAGCTCCTTCAGACGCGATGAGCCGCCGCTCACCTGACTGTCACTCGAGGTCAAGGTTGGGGTATATCCCGGCAGTGCCACATCCATCAGTGGGCGTATGGGTTGCGTCTCTAGGCTACGCAAGGAGGACGTTGCTTCATTAGGTATCCAGACTTCCAATCCCTCACTCATGTGTTCTCGGGCCTCGCGGTCAAGGTTGAACCGTCCTCTTGCCCTGGGGGCTTCATCCACCTCCATGCGTGACTCTGGCCTCGAGCTGGTAACCACTCGCTCCTTCGGCCTGGCTCCCTTCTGTGCGTCAAGTTCGCGTTGTCGTTGTTCTATTCTCTCCAACTCCGACTTCAGTTGTTCACAATTCGCGGCATTCTCCCGCACGCTTAGCTCCTGCTGATGTTCAGCCTTTAGCATCTCAAGCAACCTCAGAGTCTGATCTCGCTCGTTGACCGCCTGGTCCCTTTCCAGCTGAACCTTCTCCCGATCCAGCTTTGCCTGATTCCGATCGAGGTTCGCCTTATTCCTTTCCTTCTGCGTCTTCTCGAGCTCTTTCTTTAGAACACCAAGATCTGGATATGCCTCGGTCGTCTGTTGTGCTCGTGTCATCGATAGCACCTTACTCGAGCTCTGGCCTGTAGATCTTGCTGTTGGCCTAGTTGGTAGTGGGAATTCCCCTGCGCCATATTCGGTATTGTTACTCAGGCCAGGAGTCCTTGCCAAGTCAAAACCCCTTACTCCTCCATCCACATTCCAAGACAACCATCTGGTCTGTTCTTGGTTTGATATTCCCTCGGTGGTGTAGCCGACCATCAAGACAGCCTCCGTCGCAGACTCCCTGCATTCACCCTGGTCTTCCAACTGGAGGATGGCATTCAGCATTACCGCCATTCTCTCGTCTATTTGGGTATAATCCAGGTCCCTCAGGGGTCTGTACAGCTCATCAAGAGTAGGCTTCTTCAGGGCCGCGGGCATGGATTTCCAGAATCTGTCTGCCATTCTTGTGACTTCGGGATGTATTCAAGTATGTATTAACCAGCTCAAGAATTACCTTACCGATTCAAGTATGTATTAACCAGCTCAAGAATTACCTTACCGACTCAAGTATTACCCAACTCAAGAATTCTCTAGAAATGTTCCCTTGCAAATACTTGCTGTAGGTGTCGATTATCGCGAGTTCAATCAAGATTTCTCTTTCTGTCTCTTGCTTGAGTATAGTTGGATTTTCAACTTTGTTTTTCAAACTTGATCTGAAAACAGAAACCACATTAAGACTTAACATGTCATGCTCCTAACCTAGAAACCCCCCTTTTACCAGTATGGTTAAAATCTTATCATTTTCATTCTACTTAAAACAATTCAATTGGAATTTCCTTAAAAGCATGCAGATTCAATTTATGTTTTTAGCACCGTTAATTCTTTTTAAAATTCAATTGTCATGCCAATCACGTCTTAAGATCGCTTTACCTGTGCCGCACCCCAGTACCTAACTCAAGACTCCTCCCTCACGCCCAACTCGAGACCCCGTGTCCCCAACTCAGGCGATGCTCAAGTAGTATTTTTTGTGCAGATACACCATTATCTCAGTTTCCGCAAAGACTACATGTAGGATAGCGTACAATTCCCTCGAGCTCAGTTTGCCCCTGTTTGGGTCATACACCGGCATTGAGACCTCCGTTATTCCTCTTTCAATCATGAAGTCTCGTAGTCTTGTTAGTGCCAACATCACGTGTTCGGGATCAATTGTGTTCCTGTCATTGACCCTCGTCACTAGGAAGCACAGATATTTGCCCGGGACTTGTGCTACTGATGGTGGAAGCGCTGCCATCCCTCCCAGTCCTGGTCTCTGTCTGAACAGAAACTCCACGTTCTGGTACTCTCTTCTGAAGTCAGCTTCCAATCTTGATTTGAAACTCATGTCCGCCGTGATGCAGATCGCGCTAGTCCTGTTTGACAGGATGAAGTCGCTATCCGTTATCATGATGTTTTCCGAGTACTCATTGGGTATTTCAAATTTCGTTTTGAAATTCCGACCTATGGTAGGCTCTGGCTCTTCTTCTTCCAGTTCCAATTTGCTTGTTTCTCTCACTTCCTTGAGCTTCTTTATCATCAAATTTTCGGTGTGGGTAAGTCCTACCCCCACTCCCCGGACAAAAATATTTATCGACGTCCCCGTCGATGTTGTCGGGTCTGAATTGTCCGGAGGAATGTCCAGTGGCCTATCTGTTGCCGTCCATCCGAAAAGAGGGTCCTCTGCCTTCATATAATTTGCGTCGACTTGTTGAATGCTTTGTCCTTCGCGGCTCTCGTCTTTGACATCGCGCATCCACTCTAGTGTCCTCAAGTTCGTGTTCTCCCTCCTCTCTATCTCACTCTGTTCGAGATCCGTCTCCAATTCTGGCGTCGAGTATTCTTCCTGCGGATAGTGTCCACCATCGTCAATGACCTGCCATTCCTCTTCGGCTTCCAGTTCGCCTGCACTCAGTAGTTCCTCGCCCAATTTGTCTGGCTGTATCTTATCGATCAAGAAGTCATCCCCGTACCTGTTGTACCTCATGCCGGTCCGTTTACGATTGCCAGTCCTGGTTCCCGGTGGTATTGGTTGATCTGGCTCCATCCACTTCGGCACCTCATCTTGGTCCGGGTCGTTCCAGTCTTCTTCTACAAATTATCCTGCTTCAGACTCCACTTCTATCTTTTCATTGTCGTCCAAACTCAAGTTCTCATTACCATCATTCTTCTCTCTGGTGCCTTTTTCATTCACTTCACACGCTGGCTCTACCACCAGGTACTCAAGACCCTCCATGTCCTTCGGTATGCACCAATCCTCCGGGGACGGGACGTGAGGCTTCAGATTTTCATAATGTGCCGCTCGCCCAGTACTCAAGCGATAGAACCGTCCTTGTTGATGAACTTCCGTTATCATGAATGGTCCCCTCCACTTCTTGAGTAGTTTCTTTGTTCCCGTGGGCGGTATGACATTTTGGAAGACCCACACGTATTGGCCCACTTCATATGGCTTCGCTTGTAATATTTTTTCGTCATATTTTCTGCGTTGCCTCATTTGCTCTTGCGCCGTGTTCCTCCTGCATAGCTCGTTTAACTCCTGTTGTCTTTTGATCGCTTCTTTCACGTATGCCTGAGGCGACGTCCTTTTCCCTTCGTATTCCGGGTAAAAGAATGTCAGAGGCATTGCTCTCTCCCTACCCGTCAACATCATGAAGGGACTGATGCCCGTCGTTGAGTGCTGTGTACTGTTGTAGGCCCCTACTACCTGTGGCAGGTATTTATCCCAATCCGTCATGTATCTTGAGCAGTACACCCTTAACATGTTGACCAGTGTCCTGTTCTGTCTCTCTACCAACCCGTTGGTCTGTGGATGGTAGGTTGTCGAGTGTGCTTGAGCAATGTGCGATCTCCTCATCAATTCTTTTGTCAAGTCCCCCACAAAAGCTTTGCCGTTGTCCGACTGGAAAGTCATTGGACAACCATACCGCGATATCCAATGCGTTATCAGATGATCACATGTCTCCTCGGCCGAGGCTGTCTGGCACGGAACCGCTTCCGCCAACTTTGTGAAGTGATCTATTATAACCAGTATCTGGTTATATCCCGACTCCGTCATGCAGATTTTTTGATGGTCTATCTGCACCACTTCATTGAATTCTGAGCTCTCGACGGACTTGAGTGGAAACTTCATCTTCCTTGGGTCCTTTACCTGGAGGCATGCCAGGCAGGCATTCACCCATCTCTCGCAAGCTTTTCTCATCCCTGGCCAATCAAACCTGTGAAGTATCCTTTGTTGTACTTTGTCTATCCCCTGGTGCCCCATCTGGTTGTGTGATCTGAAAAGCACCTCCGTTTGATACAACTGTGGTAGTATGATGAGGTTGTGTTTGTGTAATATCTTCTCCTCATCTTTCCTCTTGCATGCTACCACCCCATCAGCTGTGTGATAGAGTAAGTCTTTCTTTTCTTTGTAGAACTGGCTCAAGATCTTATAGCTGTCTTCCTCGAGTTCCCCTTTCTCCTTGACCCCCGACTGGATCCATTTGGAGAGGTTATTTGTCATTTTGTCATTCTTTTGGGCTCTTATTAGGTCTGACAGCCTATATCTTGCCTTGACATGCTCCTTTAGCGCCATGATCTGTCCATTCATCTCACCAGGGTTGTAGATGTCATCACTCAGCTTCACGCATATCATCCTTTTCACGATGTTCATATCATCTTCTGGCACCAGATTCGTTCTGACGTTTGAGTTGCATGATAATTCCCTGAATGGCTTCCTTGAAACCGCAATTTTCTCAAGTTCTTCACCACCTCGTATCTCCTGTACGTCCAGATTGTACGTTCCTGAAGATGGATCCGTCTGTAACTCCCTGTCGTGGTGCCTTGTCTTCTCTTCCGCCAATATCATGCACAGACTGTCTTGGTTTTCGCTGCTCTCATCCGAGTCTTCATCCCATTCTTCACGCTCCCCGGACAATTTTCCCTCTCCGGTTTCTTCTTCCGTGAACATGGAACACTCCCCGGACTCTTGACCTAGTCCCAGGTGTTCAGTATCTTCTTTGAACGTCACTTTCTTTTTCCTAACCTTGGTCTGCTCCAGAATGTTTTCGGGGATTTTGTCAACTAGTGACCGCACGACATCTTTGCTGTCAGTGACGCTTCCTCTTGAGGAGTCGGTATTGTTCACTGTTTCTTTTCTCCGAAGTATAGTGACTTCCGGTTCCTCTTGACCCTTCTCTTGGATCACGGGCTTCTCATCTGATAGTTTCTCGAGCAACCTCATTAAATCATCATCTATCTGTGCAGTTCCTGCTCCTACCTGGTTAAGATCATAGCCTTTTGCCTTGAGCGTCTCCCTCACGATCTTCGACTTTAGTATTATTTCTATTGGAATCCTTTTGCTCTTCTTCAAGATGGTCTTCTCTGGAGTTTCTTTAGGTAATTCAGGATGATCTTCTATCGGTTTGCCTGATTTGTCCAGCCATCTCGTGAGTGGAAGACTGTCGTACGTTTCCTTGTCCATGAAGGAGAAGCCATCTTTGATTTCAGGTCTGTCTGCCTCTCTTTGCTCTTGTCTCTCATAGAACTCCGTCTTCTTACTCAAGCTGTCGGCATTCTGATGTTTATCTCGTGTTCTATGCTCAATTATCATGTTGTATCCGTCCAGGCGAACTATCCACCTCCCAATGTAACTTTGGTCCATTGAGTACGTTTTCAGCCAGCTCAGTGCTCAGTTGTCGACTCGCAACTTGAATGGCTCACTGCCCAGGTATGCCCTGTATTTCTTGACAAAGGTAACCACCGCGAACATCTCTGCTTTCGGTGCTCCGTACTTCATTTCCGTGTCACTCAGGACTTTGCTCCCGTACGCTATTGGTCTCAAGGCTGTCTTCCCATTCCATTCTTGGTCTTGGTGGAGAATCCCAGAAATCGCGACTACCGACGCATCCGTGTCCAGCACGTACATCCCTTTCTCAGTCGGCATACCCAGTACTGGTGCCTCACATAGCTCTTTCTTTATTCTCTGGAATGACTCTTCTGCTGCGTTGTTCCACGTGAACTTCTTGCCTTTGTGTCTCATTAATTGTTGCATCGGGTATACCTTGTCTGCATAGCCCTTGATGAACTCTCTATAATAGTTAGCGAAACCCAGGAAGCTCATCAACTGGTGCTCTGTCTTCGGTGATTTCCAGGTCAGGACTGCTTCCACGGCGTTCGTACCAGGTCTGATGCCGTGCTTGTCTACCATCCTGCCCAAGTATTTTATTGAGTCCTTGAGTATCTCGCACTTTGATGGTTTACACTTTAGCCCCGACCTCTTCATGCATACAAACACTTCGTCAAGTCTCTCAATGTGGTCTTCCAGCGTTGGCGTCGCTATTACCACGTCATCCACGTAGCACATTACCAGGTTGCCATACTTCTTCGTCACGCCTATCAGCGCGTGTGCCATCAACCGCTGAAACGTGGCTGTGGCATTGCAAAGTCCAAACGGCATCCGTTTCCATTGAAACAGACCCAACTCGCAGGCAAACCCTGTCTTGTCCCTGTCCTGCTTCCTTAGTGGTACCTGCCAAAAGGCCGAGCCTACATCAAGAGTCGTAAAAAATTTTGCATCACCTAACTTCGAGAGGCTCTCATCAATCCTAGGTATGGGATAGGCATCCTTCACCGTGACGGAGTTCAGGTATCGAAAATCACAACAAAACCTCAACTGGTCGCCTTTCTTTTTGGCCATCACTACTCCACACGCCCACGGTGACTTGGATGGTTCTATCATGTCATACTCTAGTAACGTCTCGATTTCTTTTCTACACGCGTCCGATTTGTGTGGGGTCATGCGCCTCCTCGCCCCCTCCCTGTGTGGTACCGCGTTTTCCTCAAGTTCTATTTCATGCTCAACGAAATTACAACACCCGATATCCGCCTTATGCCTCGAAAAAAACTTCCTCGTTCCGCTCTAGTACGTCCTTGATGGCTTCGAGCTGTTCATCTTTCAGTTTGCCCCTCAAATGTTCAATCTCCGGCAGAACCGGTTTTTCATTTTGCATTTCATCTAGTGTGGGTCGCTCTGGAAAGTTCGAACAGCTCGACAGCCCATCATCCGTTTCTGACTTAAGTGATTTAATAAGACCTGAAGAATCTTTTATTTTCTGCAATCGTCTCAAGATACAAATTTTGTCCCTATGATTGGGACAATCAACAACTTCATTTTGTTTTGAGTTCTCGATCCTTTCATATCGAGTTCTAACCGGTAAAGCATATCCCAGTTTCCTCCCTCTCTGTATCGTGACCGGTATATCAAGGGTATTCAACAAGACACTGACGCAGAGGCCGCTCTTCGTTATCGAGAAGGATCTTCCTAAAACAGCAGCACTTTGACTATTAGGATTCGGAACTACACACACTTGCTTGTTGTCACTTAGTTCATTGTAATTTTTCATCCTTAAACCTACGATTGCCGCTTCATTCGCTTTTAGCCTCACCCTCCTACTCAAGAATACCGGTGCTTTGTTTTCACTTGCCATTATTAAATTTACCGGTTTGATTGCGTACCTCCTATCCGGGTTCCGTATCCTGAACATTGCGTTATTTAGATCAATCGTTGCGTCGAAATTCCTGATGAAATCTCTGCCCAAAATGAATTGGTCAGATTCATCTAGGTTTTCTACCACGATAAAGCTCATCCACAGGTTACGTTCCCCCAAGTTGAGGGCTATTATCGGCGTCCTGCCCAGCAACCGAAGGGCCCCTTTGTTTGCTGCTGACAGCCGTATTCTCGAGTCTATCAAATCACCTTTGTCAAAGCCCATCCGCTCCCAAGTTTCGATTGGTATTACGCTCAAGACTGCTCCCGTATCAAGTAACCCACGTAGTTGAGTCTTTTTGCCACTTATGTCTAGCACGTGCCCTGTCACATCTGCCTCTGTCCCGATGTGCATCGCATCTTCTTCAAGCATAGCGCAGTGTCCAATCGATCTCACTTTCAACTCTTCTTTGCCTACGTAGATTTGCCCAATTAGGTCTTCGTCACATGTTATCATTGTCTTGGTATAGATGTTTATTCCATCTATATTTAGCATCACCTCGTGTGGACCATAAGCTTCAGTATACCTGTTGTCAACACGTACCGACTTGCTGCCCCCTCTCGTGAGTAGTGCTCTCAGCGCTCTAGAAGTCGTTTGTGGGCTTATACAACTCAAGTAATCTGCGTACACGTCAATATGCATTATTGTCTGGTCGCTCGGTTCGCTCAAGTTTCTGGTTACCTCGTGGCCGCCCACTGTGATTATCGACATTATTCTAGCCCCGATTTTCGATATGCCGAATGGCTTTCCCGTCACCATTTTTACAGTGTTACAATTGCCGGTCTTTTTTGAGCCTGGTACAGCCTCTGGTGTTGGGTTTGATCCGATTAATGCTTCGTTGAAATTCTGTCTTTCGATCTCCAGCTTTAGTCGTTGCTCTATTTCTTTCGCAGCCAGATCCTGTTTCACTTTGGCAATTGCTTCCGTCGCCGCTTTCTCATAGTTTATCTCTAGAGAGTTCCCGGCCGCGGACTCTATCGCACCATTAACATGTGTTACAGCTTTCACTGTTTTCGTCGGCAATTCCGTGCTTGGTGCTCCTAAGTTCCTAGATTCAAACTCGTTTTGTCTATTCCGCTGATTCTGCACTGCCGCTAATGCCAACTTATGTTTGGTGTGACTATGGTCCTTGACCGCTTCCCAGAACAAGGGACAATCCATTCTGAAGTGCCCCTCCTGGTTACAGAAGAAGCATCTTGCGCCTATCTTGATGATTAAGCCACTATAGTACTCGTGTTCCTCCATCTGGCTCATGTCCTCCTCATCTGGGGCATATCCTAGACTCTTCATGCCTTGTTTGTATGTTGTGCAGTCAGCCACGTGGTGATCCGCCGACCCGCAGTTCGCGCATGATCTGCGCTTGTCCATTTCATCTCTAGGCTTGTACCATGACGACCTCTGGGGTTGACTTCCCCCTTGCGTGTTCCTGTTTTCTGAATATCAGTATTTCTTGGGTTTCATCAGCATGTATTCCCTTGATTTCTGTCTCATTTCTTCTGGGGTCGGTGCGCTGTCTTTCGACAATGTGTAGTATGTCGCTAACATTGTTCTTAAGTCATCACTTTTTACCCCATCAATGAACTTCGAGGCAATGCTAAAGTTTCTTCTGTTTGTCGACTCCTCCGGGTCACTCCTTCTTCTCAAGCTCTCGAGGTCATCTAGGAACCAATCAATTGACTCGTCGTCCCTCTGCTTTCTCTTTTCAAATCGCATCATCGCTTGGTGACCCTTCATGCCTGATCCAAATCGATTCAGCAATATTTCGAAGATTTTGTCCGCGGTATCGCGTTCTTCTTCTTTCTTTGCAACCACGCATTTCAATGCCGTGCCTTCCAGGTTGCTGAGTATGGCTGTGCATGCTTGCCTTTCATCATTTAAGTTATCTTGTTCTAGATGTAATCTCATCACTTCCACCCACGTGTCAATGCATCCATCTGAGTCGTCTTTGAATTCTTTTGGCTTTTTGAAAGTTTTTCTTGATTTTCCGTCTCTCCTATCGCTCGAGTTAGTGTTCCTCGTGGCGAAGGCCTCTAGAGTCCTGTTCATCATCTCCCAAGTGCTTGCCCACGTCATGGCATCCGGACCTGCGTTGCTGCTAGCTGTTGAGTCCCCCGGACCACTCGTTGTGTTTGATGTCCCATTTTTCATGATTGTTTTAGCCACCGTTGGTGCAATGCTTACCGCATCCCGGTTTAAAGGCAACGGTGTCGATTGCCGTTTGTTCCTTTGTGGTTCCACAAAGTCCACTCTGGTGCCTTGCGTGCGATCCGCTGCCGGTTTTTCTTGTGAGGTAGAATTTCTCAAGATTGCATCCAACTTCGCCTGTATTGCACACGAACTTTCGGCTTGATTCCTGTTCATTGTGTCCATCCTTTTTTCTAGGCTACCTAATTGGCTGTTGACATCATCATATCGGTTTTTCAACTGTTGCATATCTCTTTTGATGTTCTTATCTCGTTCTTCATTGGTGGCATCTACCTTGTCCGACATCTGCTGGAGTCTCTCGTCTGTCGCCTTTGCCAGGTTAAAATAACTATCCAGATACTCGTGTTTGTTGTATTTCAACTCTTTCCTTATTAAGTCTCTATCTTCCTCACTGTACTTTAGTTTCTTGTCGATCTGGTTTAGTTTTGTCATCAGGTCGCCAAGCTCAAGAGTAGCTGTTTCATGATCAGCAGTTATCTTGTTTTCGGCTGTCGCTCCTGTTCTGACTTGTTCTTCCTTTAGGTCGGCTTCTGTCGCCTTCGCGCTCACTGTCCCAAATGTTCGTGCTCTTTCACTTTTTGATTCTTCGGCCGTATTGTCCTTCGATTTCATTCCGACCATCATCGCCAACTTTTCTGTAAAAGATGTTTTCTTTACTTGAGAGTCGTCTTTCACCGTACCTCGGGTATTGCCTGTTGTGTCTTCCAACGCGTCTATCGGCGAAAACTCCACGGTTTTTGGATTTTGATCTTCCATATGGGGCATCGGTGTGGATTCCGTAGTCTTCTTCTCCACTTCATCTACGCTCTGGTCTGGTGTCTCTAGATCGATTTCAATTGTGGGCTCCACCTGTTTGTCTTTAGCACCTTCTCGCGCCTTGTTCTCGGTACTACTCCTCGTGCTGACCATGCTAACTGAAAAGTTATCTTTCGTTTTGCTTGGGCCCATTGATATCGTTCCGCGCAGCGACGAGTTATATTTCATGTTTGATCCACTTGACCTTTTTTCGAGCACCGGTACCCTACTCCGTCTCATTATTTCTATTTACAATTGCTCTTATTTACAATATTATTATATACACAATTCTATTCTACGAATAAAATCTTTTGTGGAAAAGAATTCTTAAAAGGAAATATACAACGTGATAAAAACCTTTCTTGAAACTTTCTTTATTTGTGGTCCCAACCGTACCGGGTTCCGACTAGTGTTGTTCTGTTTTAAATCTGTCTCAAACACTTATTGTAATTTTACTTCATTTTTTATACCTTCCTAACTTCCAGTTACCGTCCCTACTCTTCTTTGTACCGTCCCAGGTTTTTTTTTCTACTGTCCCAAGACTGTTCGTTACTGTCCCAGTACTTTCCGTCAGTGTCCCAAGACCCTTGTCCCAGGACCACTGTCCCAAGACTGTCCCAAGAGTACTGCCCCAAGGTCAGTGTCCCAAGGCTAGTGTCCCAAGACCACTGTCCCAAGACCACTGTCCCAAGACCACTGTCCCAAGACCACTGTCCCAAGACCACTGTCCCAAGACCACTGTCCCAAGACCACTGTCCCAAGACCACTGTCCCAAGACCACTGTCACAAGACCACTGTCCCAAGACCACTGTCCCAAGACCACTGTCCCAAGAACACTGTCCCAAGACCACTGTCCCAAGACCGCTGTCCCAAGACCACTGTCCCAAGGCTAGTGTCCCAAGACTGCTCTGGTCCAGGACTGCACTGTCCCAAGACTGTTGACAAGTGTCTGAGCGGTGGGACCTCTTTCTTCCTCGTTATGGGGACTTCTTGACTCACTGTACCTTATACCACCACTCAAGCTCTAGTAAAAAATTTCCCAAAAACCCTCTCTTAGTGGCCAAATGCTGACCCCCCTTTTTAGTTACCTCTTTTTCAATGTTCCAAGCAACTTGAAACCAAAACCTGTGCGCAGGTATCTTGTGATCACCTGTTCGTATAAAAGCCAAACACAAATCCTTACCAAAATGCAACAAAAATCTAAGCAAGAAAAAGTAATAAAAACAGAAAGATGAATCCACCTAAAATTCAAAGGTGACAAATGTCTACCTTCTATCGAAAAAATGTCTGGTACCTAATTGCCACGCGTTTCCTTCCCCCCTGCTAGCGATCTTATGGGGTATCACAAAAACTGTCTATGTCCGTTCCCCCCTACCGATCCGATCAGGGTACCTACCTTAACCTAATTCCAATTTTGGATATCCGCTTCCTATGACCAACGCGTGTAAATGACTAATATAACTAAATCAACGATGTCGACTAATTAGTTACTCTAATTTCCCCCCTTTTTACAATTTACAACCGCCAACCTCTAACTTAACCAGCCCCCCTTCTAACCTCCCCCCTTTTTAGCCCCCCTTCTTAAGCCTAAAATTACCTTAAGCGCCGGGTGCTAAACCTCTCAAGAGAAAACCGTAGACCTGTCTCCAGGCCTGCTCAAGTAAAAACGTTCTTCAAAACCGGGGGATTTCGCTTATCCAATTTTACACTTATCTCCTATAATGTAATGTGGATTTTAACGATACCCGTTCTGCCCAACTTGAGAACTCGAGAACTGCCAAATCCTTCTTGACTACTTTCCCACTCGACTGGTCACCTCTTCCAGTCCAGTCTCCTATTGGTTCAGCTCAAGTGCTCCTGAACCACTTTCCCACTCGGCTGGTCACCTCTTTCAGTCAAGTCTCCTATTAGTTCAGCTCAAGTGCTCCTGAACCACTTTCCCACTCGGCTGGTCACCTCTTCCAGTCAAGTCTCCTTGTTGTCCAGCTAAGTTCCAAGCTATCTGAAAACCCTTGACAACGCCCCACACTCGGGCACTTTATTGAGGTTACTGGGTTAAATTGCTAGGTTGATCGAAACGATCGAACTTGTAAAACAGTATGGGTATACTATTTAATTAATATAAAGGTTTGATCCAACTAATCTGGTGTCAAAGTCACTGTCTTTTTTCGTTTTATGGTTTTTGTTCCTTTTTCTATTCTTTTCTGGTTTTTGTTTTGCTTTTTGTCTTTTTGCTCGTGTTTTTGTCCCCCTAGTTGCCCCCTTTTACTCGGTTAGCTAAGCCTTGTTCGGAGAGCGTACCAGGAAGTTTTCTCGAGTTTTCTTAAAAAGCTATCACGGTACAACCGGAAGGTTTGCACGTTCCTGCCGAACCGTACCACCGGTACTCTAGAATGGGCATTCAGCCCGAAGCTGTCTCAAGTGGGTTCGACTCCGTAGTCTTGATGTCGTAAACACCCAGGAGCGCCATAAAAACACTATGTAACATTCGTCTACTGTAGTCACACATGAGGCTTAAGAAAAATAGGCCCTATAACCATTGGCTCAAGAGTCAGGGACACTATCTCTTGTGTTTTTCCACCTCAAATCAGTCGGAGCCAATTCGGTTCGCTTGTGACATGAGACCACGACCCGTTACAGCTTAAAGGCTACTACCAAAATATCCCCCCCACTCTAGAAATAATAACGTCCCCATACTCAGGTCTCTAGATACCCAAAATACATGAACGCCGTTAAAAACCGGGTTGGAACAATCCGTTAAGTTACTTTTTATTAGACAGTGGAACTTTGATCCATTTCAGATGGATCAACCTAAAACTCGCCTTACCTCAACATAACAATCATAAAACACACTCTAGAAATTTAAATTAAGTACTCACATCGTAGCACACTCAAGAAAGGGAAGTACTTCAGTCGGTAATTAACTCGAGAATTAAATAACGTAACTAAATGAGTTTTGATGTTTCAATGACAAGGACAAGTTTTAACTCTATGATGTAGTTTCTCGTGAACCATTGGGACACTCAAGCTGTCCACCTTTCCACCGAAGGTTCACTCTAGTTCAGTTCAAATAGTAATCCAATCGAGTGATAACAATCCAGTTCTCGGGAATACGCCTGTCTCTGTTTCAGATGGGACAGCTCTACTCTCGTTCTATTCCGACAGAAATTGCGAATAGCAACTTTCCCGCGATTGTTGTTCGATCGTTCTGAATTCTCTTTTTCGGTTTTCAGTTATCGCGAGAAAATCGTGCATGACAGGCTCCATTCGAATTTTTGAAAAATTAAATTTCACCCCAAAATTAAGTGCTCTTGCTTTTCTCAAGGTCAAACTTCCAAATATGACCGACTGGCACACTTCATTAATTTATTTGAAATTCCTAACCCTGTACTTGGGTGGTGGCAGGGTACTGTTAGGGGTTGCAAAGCTTGCCTCCAAATATTGTCTCTCATATCCTTGTAGTTTTTGAGATTTGACGTATATTTTCAGATTTCCTACAAACTTTTCTGTAAACATAGATTAAAAAAAATCACAAAATCCGTACCCTGAAACTCATTTATTTGTAGTTTTCGAGATTTGACGTTTTTATTTTATTATTAGAAAATTTGCAGAAAACATAAATTTGAAAAGTTTCACAAAATTAGGAATTCTCAACAATGTCGTTTTGTTTGGGTACTGTGAGGGTACTCTCAGGAGTTGCAACTCGTGCGTCTCAAGGAGACTGCTCAAATGATTTTAGTTGCAAATCTTGCCTCTAATTTTGAAAGATCGAATCCTTTTAGTTTCCGAGATATGACGTTTTTAATGATCTTTCAAAATTTTTCGGGAAACTTAGGTTTGAAAATTTTCAATTTAAAATTCCCAGCCCTATAGTAGGGTGCTCTCAGGTTACTCTCAGTGATGGCAAATCTGGCTTTTAAATTCTCTAGAGGCCCTATAGTTTTTCGAGATATGACGCTGTAATGAATTTTCAAAATTAGAATTTAAAAAAATTATAAAATTTGAAATTACCAATCATGTAATTGGGTGCTGTCAGAATACACTAAAAAGCTGCAGATCTTGTTTCCAATATGTGCGGTTTTTTATGAGTTGTTAAGAGTTTGAAGCGTCGGAAGTGCGTTACACGCTAGTAATTGTGACTTCTATCTTGACCAACTATGAATTTGAATAAGTTCCTTTTTATTTTTCTCAGATGTTTCGGCTTATTGTTTATTGGCACATTCATATCTGATATGCGTTGTTTGAAGAGCGAAAACAGGTTGCTGTGCTTTTTTACGTTTCAGGAGGGGGTTGGGTGGGGTGTAAGTATAACAATTTAATAGTTCAGAAAATTGCCATTCTGCGATTTGTTACTGCAATGTTGTTTTCGGCTCAATGTGCGTCTGCTTAAGTTTTTTGCTGCTTATTGGGCGCTGATCTTGGATGATACTGAATGCTTGTATAGCGTTGGTGATAATGTTTTCCGACGGTCAATTACTGAAATTGAGCATCAGTCGAGACCAACGTCATAAATTTTGTTTTTTTTAGCTTTGTTTTTTTTTATTGCCAAGTTTCCAATTACAAAATAATTGGAAATTAAATTGCCAATAAAAAAGTTTTTCCGGTGTTGAGAAAACTTGTTTGATCTTTGTGATTTTTGGTCTTATTTCGAGCTAATAAGGTGAGCAAGCAGGATGTTTTTGTTGTTTATCTAAAATCATACCGCAAATAATCATTGTACTGACTGGACTGATATATCTTATTGAAGCCCTTTCAGCCCTGATTCGAACAACGTTCAAAATTTTTCTAACAGTTGTTCCAGTGTCGAGAAGAACCAGTTTGAAATTTTTTGAGTTTTAGTCTAATTTCGAGCCAGTAAAGCAAGCGAGCAAGCTTATTATAGAAGCATAATTTCAAAAAAAAATCTGTGTTTTTTTTTGTCATTTTTCGACAAACCGTTGCCCGATTTGTCTTATATGCTTATTATATATTGTCGCATATGCCTAAATTTTATGTTTTCGTCAGATCCTTTTATCATACGACTCACAGAAACCAACACTAGTTTAAAAAAGAACATGAAAATGCTTTTTAGTATTTTTTATGAGTATGGTCGGAACATTCTGTGCTACTTCACAGCAACCTGCTATCCTTGTTTTTGTTGTATATATTGTTTTTCGATTGACTGAAATAAAGTTTGGTGTTCCATCTCTCAAAATGCATATCTTTTTTTAAGCTATGGGTAAGCGAAGAAAAGTCGAACAACTAACTCGACGAAGACAAAAGCTACGACTTTCGCCAAGTTGTTCAGACGCTGAAGAGGAAATTAGTGATACAGAAGTCCACAAAACTGCTGTCGCTCCTGCACCTGTAAAAGATAAGCAAGGTACACTCGCTGCCAAAGATAGTGGAGCTGTTTGTGAGAGCAATGCGGATAATGTCAATGATACTGATGCCACCCTTCAGCAGTTTCTGAATGAAATTGATAATTTGGAGAAGAAAAGCCAAGAATCTGCTTCAATCGCTCCTAATTTTCCAGAAAAGTGCGTTTGGCTGGAAGTCTGGGATGATTTTTACGGACGTAATTATTTCTATAATTCTGAAACAAAGGAGTCAACTTGGATTCGCCCAGAAAATGTTAAAATTAAAACGCACGAAAGAAGTTTCGAGAAGAAGGAAAAGGTTGAAATAGTCACTGATGAAGAAACCAATGGAGACCGCAATGATCTCACGGAAGTTGATACGGAACCCATAAAAGAAACTTCTGAAGCCAACAAGGAAACAGAAACTGAGGATGTTGCAAGTCCATGCCCCTCAGATGAAGATGTTAACATCATCATTAATAATCCTGAACCAAGTAAGATGGGAGCCATCTTCAGCTTGACATCGTATGGAGATATCAGCGATTCCAATGAATCGGATAACGGTGATAGGAATGAGAAAGAAATTGTTTCACAAATGGACGTGGAAACCAATCCTGATTTATCTTCAATTGACATTGATGAAGCTCTGGAATCAGCTGTAGATTTAGAAGTCAAAATGGTCAAAACAGATACAAAGCCTGAACCTTACGACCCGTCTTATTGTACAAATCTGGAAACAAAAATATCAAGTTTTGGAATATCTATGGAAGAAATTAATCCTTTTATAAAGCTACTCGTTGAGTTTGAATTACATCGAAAAAATTTCAACTCAAATATCATATCACAGTTTAGTTATATGGAAGCTTTAAAATCAATCAAAAATCAGCTGGAGTCAGTGGAAAAATCAATTGAGGAGAATGGACTAGAATTGAAATGGGATGATAACAGAAATTGTTATATGTATTTCGACAAAAATTTGAACAGTATTTCTGACATCAATACTCCGTTGCGTTCTCTGCTAACAGGTCTTGGTGTAGAACAAAAAGCCATTAAAACCGATATGAAGCATCTAGGAACGTCAGATTCTATCGAGAACCACGAAAATGAGCCTCAAATCCAGGTTGAAAGTATCCCCCAACCACTCTCGAAGCAAGTTGAGACTGACGTTATGAACGATTATATGCCCCCTCCACTGCCCAAAGAATCACATCCCTCAGCTTCATCCCCACCACCACCACCCCCATTACCAGAGCACTCATTTGTACCAGAAAGTTACTCAGAACATGCGAAACATGTTACGCTTCCAAGCAATGATGAAGTGACAATTGAAAGCGAAGATCCTGTAATTCTGAATCCACAAGTCTGTGACAATGACAGTAATCATTCACTTCCTAACAATTACCCAGATTTACCCCCAGAATTTGAAAGCTTCCACGAAGACATCAATGATCCAGAGAAGCAGTACAAAGCTTACAAAAAACTGAAAAAGTATGCAAAACAGCTATCTAAACAAGGTTACGGCAATAAGCACGATCTCGTTTCGCATTTTGTGAAAAAGTTAAACGAAAGGCACGTGTCTGAATCTCCGAGAAGCTCAATGTATACTGACGAAACTCGTTCTGTAAGTGACGAAGCAGTAGAATCAAGGGAATTTGTTGACACGCCACCTCCTGTTCAAAATGTCTCAACGGAATCCAGTAATCATGAGATGTCTCCTTATAGCAGTGTACATTCAGACTACAGCTCAAAAGACAAGGTTGCATCGCAAGCAGAGATCGAAATTAATGAAACTCCAGTTGAAAAGTTGCCGGGCGTCGGGGAAGTTGTATATTGTTTGCCACCGCAAATGCCGCTGCTTGCTGTGGAAGAACAGCGTCAGCCCGAAGAACTTATCCCGCCAGTTAGCGAAAGTAAATCAATTGGTATTAAAAAGAAAGAAAGTGATCCGCGATCTACAAATACAGAAAAAGAAAAACGGAAAGCAAAAGTGAAAACTAGCTCTGCGCCTGGAAGTGGTTTCACAGGGGCCAAGTTCAAAAGCAAAAGTATGGGCAAGTTGGTTGATAAGTGGACGAAAGTCAAAAAGGAAATCAGCGAAGACCCCGACAGAATTGAGGGCGAATATCATTTTGAACCGAGAAGTATAGACAAATTACGACAGGAACAACGCAGATTCGATCATGCAAATCCAAACTTAATAGAAATTGATGAACACAGAAATAAACTTAAATAGTCTTGAAACTGAATTTGAATTGAATGATACTTGAAGTGTTGTCAATTGTGCCGTGCTATATTTTTAGTTGAACAGAATACATTATTTCGATGCAAGTTTTGAGTGTCAGTATATGTGCATTTTTACGTAAAATTAACAGTTCATGAGTGAAATATGAGCATAAATCTGATGCCCGCATTAATCTGTAGTGAAAGCCTCGTTTATCTGCGCCAGCGCATCTGTAGTTGTGTTGTTTCGGTTCAAGTTCTGCGGACCAGAAGGATGTCTGGCTCTTAAGTTAGACGCCTTCGGATCCTGGTTGGGTTCATTCTGTCCATTGAGGAAAAAACTGTTGTTGCCCACCAGTCCAGTCCAGTTGTACTTCCTTCTGCTGGAGTACCTGCTGCTGTCTCTGTTCGTCTCTCCCCAACCTCGGCGCAATTTGAGAATGTAGTTGGCCCTGTTGGCAGAATTTGATTAGTATCATTTGCAAAAGAAATGAATATAAGACCCGCACATGTTTTCGAGCTTCAGAAAACTACCACTTCTAGTCCTAGCCCTTAGTGTGAATGGGCTAAAACTAAGTGTTTCAACGAGAGGTTTGAACTATTAAATGTAAATTAATCAAAGGTACTTTGTATCATTTGAAAATAGTTTTGCTTTTTTGTCGACCTGAAAATAAAATATGCGCTTTTTCAATTTGTTCAATCTTAGCGCCTTGCTTTTTGGGAAGAGTGAAAAATCTCAAAATCAGTTAAGAGAAAAGATTAACAAAAAATATTTCCTCCATTTTTTGTCGAAGTACGTGAGACACGTGTAGGTCGTGTTATTACGTTTTATTTTTTCAAGAAAAAATCTTGTTCACGCTCAACTTTGGTTTAAAGCGTTTCTAATTGTTTTGCTAAAACGAAGGCAAACTATGCTCTCGAATATTAAAAGTGCAAATGGTGTGGATAAAAAAGCAAATCACTATGGTTTCATAAATTGCTTTCTTTTCAGAATTCCCAGCAGATAAACTTGAAATATTGATCCAGATTTCTCTGTGTTTGTTTCACAGAAAAGTTTTGAAATATCTGTCATCAGAGACTTGAAGTTCATGGAGTAAATATGATCATGTTTTTTTTCGAGCAACTTTTTTTTATTGGTCTCCTTGATTTTACTTTTCCGACCAATAAAAATGGAAGAAACTTTGTATTCGGGTATTTTGAACTTTTTGCTCTTCGACATAAAATCAGGAAACACAAATAATCACCGTAATAGGTCATGATGCATCATATTAAAGACTGTTCATGATTCGAACTACATTAAAAAATTGCCAAGTTTCGAGCAAATATAATACTTATAAAAGGCTAATAATCAGCTTTTTACTAGTAGAAAAAACTGCACATTTTGTAATTAAGGCAACTTTCTACGAAGAATAATTTAAATTAAGCACTATCATTTTCTTATTTTCTAAACTTTAAAGATTTGAAGAAAAATTGGATTCGTGCTTTTTTCGGACAAGTATATATATAAACCGCCAAAAATCTAATTTTAAAAAAAATATTTTGAATCCTCATTTTGAAAAATGTTTTTTTTTAACTTAATCAAATTTCTAGTCTCCTCTCCACAGAAAAAAAACGAAAAATTAAACAAAAAATTTTTAATTGAAAATTTGTCGCAAATGGAAATTTTTTGTACTTTGCGCACAGCATAAGATTACTATTGTTTCTTTACGCTTGAGTGGTTGCCTTTGTACTCAAAGGTTTGGGGTTTGTCGTACTTTTGTTTGTCTGCTTATTTTTTGTCTATTTAGTTGCCAAATCGTAAGTTTTTGTGCTGTCATTTTTTTTAGCGTAAAGTCTAGTTATTTTGATTTACTCAAGTAATTTCTAAAATAATAGCCCTTACATTGTTCATTTTCCTTGGTTCTCCTTAGTTTTTTCGCTCAGAAGCTTTTTTCGGTCTCCATAGTTTGGGCTCATCTTTTATCGGATCAGTTTTTTAAATTTTGTATCGGTTCAAAAACAAAAAAATAATTGATTTTTTGACAAATTCATATAGTTAGTTTTAAGAGAATTCAAAATTTTGAAACTTAATAATTAAAGATTTCCTATGAGAACAATATCTTGTGACAATTTTTTTCCTGCTCAAAGAGCGTCTATCAACTTAGTGCCTGTTGGCTTAGTGCCCACTTGGTAATTTCTAAAAGCTTTTTTAGTACTGGTGGCTGTCTGTTTTTGACTGGTTTTCGAAATTGTGTTCATTTTTCCACCACAAATAAAAAGGTTTTCAATTTTGTCATTTCTGTCTCATTTTCTATTCGCTAGCTTGCAATGCCGCGCTGGCGTTGCATTGCAAATAATTCGATGCCCAGATTTGCCTCTGCGTACAAAATTTGCTCGGTTGATTTCTTGCAGATCACCAGGATTTAATTGTCTCTTAATGGATATTGTAGCTGAATACTGAGAAGATAATTATTCTTAATGAGATTTGTTTTGCTAGCAATATACTGGCTTTGGGGCTGCCCACAATGTAAGACCCTGACCTATCTTTGTTTTTGAGGGTTTTTAGCTTTTACGACGCTGTTTGTTTTATCTGAAAAAAAAACAAGTTATTAGGATTTAGCATATTTTTGTTCATCTATATTTATTGAAATGGAGCATGGAGCTAAAGATTTGTTATATTTCATTTTAGAAATTGCTTAAACATGAATGTAAATTATTAGCGAAATTTTAACAAAATAGTTTTTTTCGAAAAGATAATTGCACCTGTTGGTAGCTTGTAGTTTATTGTACAGTTTCTCCAACTCGTCGACTTCCTTGTCTTTTCCCCAGTGAGTACTCACTCTTCCGACCACGTTGTGGAGTTCATCGAACACAAATCTGGTCTTGTGATCGTAACTGCCAGACAAACTGTGTTCAACCAAATCCGCACCCAAAATCTGGACATACATTATTATGAGTTATCTGAATTATGAACACACAACTTGTAGGGTCCATCGCAACGTACAACAAATAAAACATTTTACAGGAACGATTGGAAAGTTGATCGGTCGTAGGAAGAAAAATTACACTCATTAACGTATTGCGACCGGAAAACTTGGATCACTTTGAAATTGTTGTTTAGTTGCTTTCTTGTACAACATTCCATTTGTGCTTATAGCAGTTTTCAAAATCGGAAAAATCATTGAAGACCACGAACAAGAACTGTTGCATTTAAAAACCGCCGCCTTAGCAATTTTTTTTTGCTTTTTCTTATTTTAATATGCATTGATGATGAGACGAAAGATAGCAAAAAGAGAGCTGACCTCTACGACTAAGTTAGCCCTGAGTCCAATGAGCAGATCGAGTGGCTTCAAAACTGCATACGTTGTCAACACAGTCCATGCACTTATACTCATCAAGTACACCAGCTGAAACAGAAGACAAGGTTTTTCTGATGATTCTCAGGATTCGCAATAAATAGAAAAGAGTGAATAAAGTGAAATTTTTCTACGAACCGAAATTCTGAGAAAAAATCGGCAGATTTGACTCGCCAGCAGTGTATTTAGGAGTTCGCTGGTTTATTACACCAGTTTTTGGACGGCCAGTACTTCAAAACTTTTTAAGATATAAAAATCCAAAAAAAAAATACATTTTTTTTGATGCAGTACTTTTTAACAGAATAGTGTCTTCTTAGTGCTAAAAAGTAGACTAAAAAAATTTGAAAGTTTTGTTGGAAAATCCCCTACTCTGATTTGAAAAAAAATGAGAACTCCATTGGTCGGAGCAATCTTTGCTAATTGCATAGCCAATTGCTCAATTTGCGTCATATTTTATCTTCAGGATCGAGTTTTTGTTGGAGTTTTCCGATTCCTGAAAATGGGGAGGAACTTTTCAATCGAGTATATTTTAGTTTCTATAGTTTTTCACTTGAAATGAGGTGCTGCAAATGATCATTACAAGCGATCGAGGGATATACCATTTTGATGGTTTAAAAAAGACGGTTTTGAAAAACGGTTAAAAATCAATAACGGCGGAGCTGTAAAAACAGTAAAGAACAATAAAAATCTCCCGAGTGCAAAATGTGACTATTTTTTAAACAATGGCAGATTCTATGGGGATTTTCGTCTCAGATCTGTGCACTTGAGGTTTTGATGCCAAGACAAAAACTTCCCGCATAATTTTTCGTTTAGCTAGCTACTTTTGCGCGAAATTAGCGAATATTTTCGTGATCTTTCATAAGCTAAGAGCCTTTGTGGAAAACTTGGAAATGATACCAAATTCCGGAGACAATTAGACAAAAAATTTTATCACTACTTCTCAAGCTAAGATGATAGAGCTGCAAAACTTAATATATCTCAACAAACTGGACTTAATTTGTCAGCGTTCTAATACCAAACGAAGAAAATTTCGCTCGATGCAGTTTCGACCTGACGTGTTTCGCTTCGGCAGGCAGGATTTTTTGTTTGCGCTATCTGCTCAGCTGGTGATTCAAGTTTGGAAAATTTCATGAAATTAAAAATGGAGTAAATTCATGTCTAGACAAGTCGCACCCTGATGAAAGATGACAAGACAAAGTTTGATTCAGCGAATAGAGCAAAATAATACAAAGCCAAGCCATGTATTTTATGAAATATGAGTGCATTCCGCAATAGGCAGAAAAAAGGTTTGAACCAAAACCCGCACATTGCCAGTTTTTAATCTTCTTTGCTGTTTTGGATTTCACAGAAGAAGAAAAACATAAATACTGTTGCGCTGAAAATCACTTCTCGCTCTGGCAGTTTTGCATAATCCGCAACAAAATATAGGGAATTAAGAAGAAAATTTGCGGAACCCGGAACGACTTGTGGAATCCACTAACAAATAATGTTTAATGTGTATAGTAATTTTGCTGTTCAGTTATCTGCATTTGTAAACAGAGTCCACAAATTGTAAGTGGAGTTCGCATATTGAGAGCGAAATCCACAGTGTACGCGGAAACAGCAAAATGTAAGCGAAATCTGCATAATCCGCTATTATTTGCGGAGTTCGTTTCTTTTTTTGCGGAATCCGCTTACGTTTGTAGAATACGGAGCAACTAGCTATATTGGCTCGTTTCAAAACCCGCAACAAAACTGATGTGCCGACAAAATTTACGTTACAAAATTTTATTCGCGGAATACACGGAACTTTTGCGATTGGATTCCTTCTACATTTTGGAACATGTTAAAAAACTTGTCACTGGATTCCAGTGACCCACTGACACCGAATTGTGCGCCTACCCACTACACAGTTTGACCTCGTAATGAAGGTTTCATGGCGTCATGGTTAACACCAAAAAGGTATTTACCAAAAAGGTATAGGGAACTAATACGTTAGTCATAGAATAATTAGTCAGCATGTTAATTTGATTCTTTTTCAGCTCCCTTCCCTCACCTTCCAAAATTTCGGTTTTCACCGTTGTCTTAACTATAATCATGGCTTAATGCGTGATGTTCCAAAGTAAAGTTGGATTAACAAATTTTTAAACAATTGTCAATTTGTTCACCAAGTTTCATTGCATTATGACAAGGTTAAATTAGTTTTTCAAAATTGAAATTGACAGGTTGGGGGAAGGTGAAGAAGAATCGCCAATTTTTGTAACAATCAGACACTGAACAAAAATACTTCTAAGAATTGGCAGGTGCGGTTGGGAAGGAAATTTTACTGCAGCCTCATTGACAAAACTTTAGGTTCTACCGAGATTTGAACTCGGATCTTTGGATTCAAAGTCCAAGGTGCTAACCATTACACCATAGAACCTTATAAATGTAGGGTTGGTTTATTTTGATCACTTGGCCAACACAATTTTTTCACGGCCAAGGGGATACGCAGAAACTATTTACTTAAGTTTTGCTCACACAAGGAGTGCCAACATGTTTCAACTCCCCTTAAAGATATGAGCGTAGGAATAGTTCCTGGACTATCTTTCTCAATTTTGGAGTTTCCATGAATTATCCAATAGGATTTAGTTCGGTGTTATAATAAATCATTTTCATTCCAATCAATAGAGGACAATTAAGAAAACTAATTAGTTTTTCTTGAAATTTAAATTGCGGTTTGTATAAAATTTGGGGTGCCGCAGAGAAAAACTCGAAAAAATCAGAAGGAAAAACAAAGCCGAAATTTTTAGATGCTTTTCTGAATAATTTTCATTAAAAATGCTACAGCTTGGCTGTCAGAACACTTTAAGCTACTTTCGTGTTTTGTTGAGGCATTGTGACAGAAGTAATTTGGGTTGCGTAGCAAAATGTAGACAATTCATAAAGTAGACACGCCATAAAGAAGGCAAATGCTGTATCAACCAATCAGAATGGAGACAAGACAGGTACGAAAAAATAATAATAGTTTTCTTTACCTTGCTTGTGATTGGTTGTTATGGGTATTTGTCTACTTTCTGACGAGTATGAAATAATAAAGGTTGTCTACATTTTGACCGGACTCCAGTGATTTGATATATACTAAAGTGTGAACAATCCATTACATCAAGTGTGAGTAAAACATAACTTCTCGATGTACAAAACTTGCGGCTACCTGTTTTCCGAGAAGAGAAATATGACCACCGGCAATCAAACCTAGAATTAATTTAGTTGTTAATTTTTGGCATCCATCACATTTTGAAGAGTTATTCATTAATGTTTTATGTCGCCCCCAAACGCAAATCAATGAGATACCAATTTTATGTATTTTTTTTTTACAAAACGAAGGCCTAACTTAGAAGGCGGAACAACAAGCAGAACCAAGGCGGAGTAAAATTCCAGCGAACCTAAATTTGAATTTGTTTTCAAGGAGTACCTGAATCATCAATGAGTCCTACTTCAGTGAAGTCAGCATGTGCGAATATGGCAAGAGAGATCACGCCCCATGCCCCTCCCACCCCATGCACACTGACACTACCCACAGGGTCATCCACTTTCAACACTTTGGTCAGTAGTTCATGGCTCGCTAGAGTCAGTGCACCCCCTATGGCTCCTATGGCGAATGCCTCGACGGGGGCGACCACTGCACACTGAGCTGAAATTAACGAAGTTCAAACTTATTTGACCAGAGAAGTTGGTTGTGAGTCTTCGTTTGTTAAGAAGTTTGCTTCGTTATATAAATTTTAACATAATCGTTGCATAATTAAAGATATATCTGTTCGTTATGAGGACCGGTCTACTTGCATGCGTGCCGCTTGGCATGCACATGCGGCTATTAGAGCTATTAGAACTGATTTAATATCCTTACATTTGCAAATAAAACAAACTGATGCGTGCTGCATCAAAGCGAGTAATTAATGTTTCGACCATTGAAAAGGAGGAGTAAGTTTTTATTTGGGTTTGTTGCAGCTTTTGTTCGGACCATTTGAAAAAAGCGGAGAAGTGTGTATTGGGGTGTGTTTTACTTTTTTCTTTTTTTTCCACGCAAAATCAGGTGCCACAAATAATCATGGGAATGGGTCGAGTTATATATCATTTTGAAGCCCTTTCTCTCTTTCAGTTTTGATTTAAACGAGGAGTAAGTTTTTATTTGGGTTTGTTGCAGCTTTTGTTCGGACCATTTGAAAAAAAGGGAGAAGTGTGTATTGGGGTGTGTTTTACTTTTTTCTTTTTTTTCCACGCAAAATCAGGTGCCACAAATAATCATGGGAATGGGTCGAGTTATATATCATTTTGAAGCCCTTTTTCTCTTTCAGTTTTGATTTAAACGATCTTAACAAATTTCGAAAAATTTTCCTCAGAGTCGAGAAAAATTGATTTGAAAATTTTGATTTTTGATCTAATTTCCAGCTAATAAAGTCAGCGTGTAGGCTTACAATAGCTTCCTAGAGCTCAATTGAAGCCGTGAAAAAAAAAATTTTCCTGAAATGAAGTTAGTTTTGATGGTCTTTTAGCGCCGCAAATCAAAATTTTCAAAATTTCAAAAAAAAATCTGAAAAACAATTAGAAAATTTTGTGAACTTTTTTGGAATTATTTAACCTTTTTTTTCGTTGTTTTTAAGGTCTTTTTCTACAAAAACGGTTTTCCATTCGGCAAACTCGACTTTGAATGTCGAATATGCCTAACTACCAATTTTTTTGCTCAGATCTATATATTACACACAGCAAAAAACGGCACATATTTTAAAAAACATGTTGAATTTTTTTAGAACTATAGTCGGAACATTTTGTGTATACTACTATGACTGTCAGTTATGTATAAGCTCTAATTTTCGGTTCAGATACTTTCATCAAAGTACGCCGAAAAAACGAAAATTTGAAAAATTTGTTGTTGTTTTTTTAAGACTATTGTCGAGTCATTCTGTGTGCTATTTGCACAGTAACCGGCTATCCTTGTTTTCTTTCCTTTTTGTTTTCTTCGTAAAATCAGGTACAACAAAAATTATAGGAATGGTTCGGTTGAAATGTCATAACTAAGGCGTTTCTATCGTGATTCGAAAAAAATTCTTAAAATTTCCAAGAAATCGAGCAAAGTTTTAAATTTTAGTCTTATTTTAAGCGATGAAGCAGGTACTACCAAATCCATATCAGTTACTACAAATCATCCTCGGAAGTTACTACAAACCATCATCCAAAAAAGTTACTACAAATCATCATCGGAAGAAGTTGAGTGATCTAACATATAGAATAGAAGCTTTTTCAGCTCTGATTCGAATTACTTTCAAAATTTTTCAAAATATTGTCCTAGTGTCGAGACAAACTGGTTTAAAGTTTTTGAGTTTCAGCTCGATTTGGAGCGAATAAAACGAGTGAGCGAGCAGCCTTCTTATAGTCAACCGGGACACTTAAGTTTTACTCCAGTAAAACTAATATTCAAATGTTTTAAGCTTCGACTTGCGAAAAAAAAAATTCAAGAATTCAAAAAAATTTTGAAATTTTTGTTGATCTTGCGCATGATTTTTATTGTGTGTCTTTTTTTGATAAAAACGGTTGCCCATTTTTCTGATCTTACTGTGATCGTCGAAAACGCTAAATTTCTAGGCTTTTAACTGATCATTTTATTACAAAACGAATAATTTGAAAGAAAAACAGAAAACCTTTATGTATTTTGTTAAGAATATGGTCGGAACATACTTGCACAGCCACCAACTTTCCTTGTTTTGATTGCTCATGCTAAGCGCCTGACATGCAAGTAGCTACGCGCCCTTGTTCACTACTTTTGGCTTGCTTATATCGATTTTTAATTCGGTTGGCGTATATACATCCGCGTTTTGAACCCATTTTTTGGTGTTGCTTTTTAGGCGGGTGCCTTTTCTGCAATTTTTTTTTAAAACGTGGAGAAGGTTTTCGAATACTCACAGGTGATAGATACCAGCGCTCCTAGAGTCCCGCTGATGATGTAATGCAGCTCGAATTTGCCGCCTTTTGCAACATAGCTTAAAAATTAATAAATAATAATAACCAATAAATCATAAAACCGCCATTCTCATTCAAAACATGGGAAACATTTTTACCTCACCACAAAAGCAACAAATCCTCCAGCGACTGATGCATTGATAGTCGTAACAGCCGCTCTGAAACGCAAAACTAGCAGCTCATTTAAATTGGCAGCTACATGTGGTGAATTGAGTATATCTAAGAAAAAGTCTAACAAAAGGTCATCAAAATTAATACTTCGACCCATTTTTATCATTTTCTGAAAATTGAATGGCAAAGCAAACAGCTGAAATATAAAAGAGGTGCTTACACGGATGCCAGTTTCCATTTTCCACCAGCGACCCCGTATGTACTGCCACAGTTGAACCCGAGCCAACCCCACCTACAAATTTAAAATTATATAATTTTACCTATCTTGAAACTTTTCAGAGCGAAGTGTCTTTCATTTATATAACCATCGGATGTTTTCCTATCAAATGGGATAGAGTGAAAGTTATGATTGTTTTTGCGGGAACGTTCCTGCAAAAATTCCTGCAAAAAAAATAGTTTTTCGTGTTAAATTGATTTATCATAGCTTAAGGCTCCTAAAACAAAAAAACCATTGGTAAACCCAATTATATTTAATTGATTAACTAGAGCTTTTATTCGGTTGTATGATTGAAATTTTTTAAAAAAAAATAGCAAATAAAGTCTAACGGGCAATTCACTAATCAGTGCTGTTACCATAATATGAACATTCCGAGTAGTGAGTTGGTGGGGTTGTCCATTCTCTCGAAGTCCCTCTTCCTCTGAGTTGATGTACCCCCATATCTGCCTGTTCTGGGACCCACCATCCATGCCCCCACCAGACCAGTCAAACCCCCCACCAGGTGCACCACACCACTGCAGCACATCATTATTAACTTGATGACATCAGTTGCGGATTCAGAGAGGACGCCTTTTTTCTCACGATTCAACCCCTGCCGACCCAAAAGGTCCCTCCTTTGTACTACTTTAAGAAAACCAATTTTTGGCTGACCAAATCCTAGGGCACGCACCTTTTGACGCGACAATATACTAAATTTGAGAGGCAAAGCGCATTATCTTGAACAAAACTTTCAAAAAAGTGCCGAAAAACGCCGTTTTCGGCCTGATTCTTGATTTTTTTTAATTCGCCTTCCTCGAGAAAGTTTTAGATCTGCGCTTGAATTGCGTGAGTCATATCAAAAATAAAAAAGGGGTCGACATTTCCTTTTTTTTTTGAATGATTTATCTCCCAATGGCTTCCTTTTGGAACCAGATCTAAACTAGAATTTATTTTTGGATATTATTCTGATAATTTATCTCTATAAAACATTGAATTCTAACCAATCATACTCTATCAAACTAACAACCCACTTATTTGTAAGTGTTGTAACTACTTGTAGTTTCAACACCAGAACAATTTGAATTAAACTTAGAATACAGTTGTTCTCATTCTGGAACTAACTCTAATAAACCGGTGTATACTAGATCTATTGAGACTAGGAGATATATGAGTAAGATTAAGATTGGTATTAGACTAAGAAGTTGCACGAATCTATCCGGCCGAAAATAAGATAGCGTGACGAGCAGACGGTGTACCTTATCTGAAATTACTCTATGAGTATACCCAAAAAAATATAGCTCATCTGGTGCGACCAAAAGTCTCGAACAGACCTTAACTAACCTAGATTTAGAAGAAAAAATTAGATAAGAATTAGACAAATACAACATTTCAAAAATCTTATATGACAAAAATTTAGGAGATATGTCTCTACGACTCAATAGATCAGATCCAAGATTCCGAACAATACGAGAACTACCCGGTCTTGGAAGAAGACCTCCAACAAGAGACGACATACGACTAGGAAGAAATCTACCAATCGATTTCATGATCGTACGACAAAAAGCAGATCAAACTTTTAATATTAGAATACTTCCAGCAGTAAATTTAAATTTTCATTTACTGATATAAAGTTTTGAAGAATCATCTTCAATAACCTTTCATGGCGCTAAACCTAATAATTATACAATAACGACCAATAAAAACAACACTAGTAGTTTTCCTTATATCAGCTGTATTTTAAATAACATCTTGAAAAAAAAACTATTGAATATAAAAATACAAAAATTAGTTAGTATAAATCATAGATTGTTAGTATATATAAATCAACTCTTCATCCCAGCTTCATCACTTAAAACATAACAGCAAATCTCAAAAACTAACAATCATCAAAACTGAAACTTAACCTTTTTAACCTAATGTCTTATCGATAAACTATCAAGGCTTATCCTTGTTTTCACTTAAATTAATTTCATTCAAAATAACAGATCATCAAGGCTTCCCTTGGATCTTTAAATTAAAATTAACTATATCTAAGTTTCTGATCATCAAGGCTTATTTTTAGATCAAATAGAACAATTTTGTTCTCCCCTCCCACATTAATTAGTGTCTAACGACCTCAAACGTCGATTCACTACCCAACCCTTATCAAAGACCCAGAATCAACAGAAATTTTTTAAACAGCTAACCATTCTAATTAGGACAAACAGTGAAGAACTTCAATTACTCATCCTTCACTTGATTCCCTCCTTTTAGATGACCCAGGCTTAAACACTTAAACTTAGTAAGTCATAAAATAGTATCTAACGAACAACTTGCGTTCTAGTTATACCTGAACCTTGTGGATCGATTTACTAATCTCCAACCCTTGATCACAAATCACAACCCCTAAATAAGAATAGGTAAGTCTATCTTAACATAGAATTATTCGTGAGAAAGTAAAAATCATTCTCACGAATCGATATACGCTTTTCTCTCCAACCCAACAAAAACGGCCCAAGTTAAGCTAACCACAAAAACTCGTAAGAAACTAACAGTTTAAGACATTAGAAATTACTAACCCCAATATTGCATCCGTCATCCTAAACCTTATGTCAAGAGACAATTTAGGAAACAAACAAACAATTAAACTACACAACTGTTTAATTAACGACAAAAAATACGACCTCGTAATCACAACACACAGACAAACCATAGGATACATAGGAACAAAAAGACAAACACTGAGAAAGAAAATTAATAACAAACAAAATCAAATTATTAGGAAACGATTTTCAAAACAAAGATACGCAGTCTCAGAATCAGAAACAAGCGCATTACAAAAACTCCAATAAACTTAATGAATAAAAACCATCAAATTGACGATCAAATACATTTTACTGACTCAGAAAGCACGTCCCCAGCATCAATAAAAGGAAAACGTAGAATCAACAAATGTTACACAAACAAACCAATACGTTTGTACAATTAGAATCAACCAATAAGACACATTGAAAATTACACACTAACAGTGACACAACACAAAAATGTTTCGAAACGAAGATAACTCAGAAGATTCAGTACTCTCATTAACTGAAGCTCGAGGACAGGTACAATTTTGCCAAAAAATTATTCGCAAATTTATTCGAAAAAGGAGAAAGTCTAGGAGCTCGAGGACAGGTACTTCTAGAGAAAGTCTAGAAGCTCGAGGACAGGTACAATTTTGCCAAAAATTAATCGCAAATTAATTCGAAAAAGGAGAAAGGAGTATATGTAGTCTCACATCACAATATGGAATCTACCTAAAAGAAATCATATCACCAAACGCATTTCATGACAAATATCTCATTCAAACTGGTGACGTAGATTTTGAATTTTCAAAAGTTTTTACACAATACATCAAAAGTATACAACATCAAAACTCACGAAGAGCAAACTCAATAATCACAAACGATGTGTTCTCACTTATCTATAGCTATATATCTATATTATTAGAATTTAAAGAACCTCAAAGCAATTCACCAACTCAAACATCTCGACATACAACGGTACGACAAGAAATACATATATTTTCAAAATTTTTAAATGCAATCCGTGAAAATCTAACTAGTAATGACATAACACAACATGTTAAATACGATATCCAAAAAACTTAGCATGGTTCATAATTGATTATTTTATTCATAAATTGATCTTATTGCACAAGCAAGAAAAAGTTTTGGACCACAAAACACTGATGACGAAACCGTATTAGCAGAACAATCAGATTATGTTTGGGACCCTGAATGGTCTCATGAATCATTTATTAATATACCAACAGATATATCAAAACAAGCAACTAGCACAATTTCTGTTCACAAAGATAATGTTAGAGTATACCCACTTACAATTGACGCAACACCTTTGAACTATAATTCATTCTTCTCTGAAAGAACAGGAAATAATAGTTTAAATTTATAAATCAAGACAACTTAAATGGAACAAGAAATCTTACACAACAAGATGTACAAACTCCATCACATCTCGTAAATGAAGAAATAGTTGAAACAATAACAACAACAGAAGCACAACGAAGCATTTCACCTATTCAACCCAATTTTACAACTGCAAAACTAAAAAACCCAACGCTACAACAAACAATTATACAATCCACAGTAAAACCCTCTGTTGCTCAAAAATCTTTACAAATCGATTACCCAACGTTTCCACCAGTAAAAAAACCACCATTTAAACAAAAAACATTACATAGAAATAATTTCGCAGAACATAGTTAGAACTATGTAAATACATCAAAAACAACAAAACCTTCTTATATGAATACTCAGAACTACTCATACTCACAAAGTCAAAATATACCACAACCGACTTCAAATTCAGTAAATTTAAACGATCAACCACGATCCTCACAAAAGCAAATTGAAAATTACCCATTTTTTCAACAAAATAAAAATAATACAAATAGATACCATACCAGAATATAAGCTCTTTATTGTACAAAAAATTATTTTCCATCAGATGGTGAAGAATACTATAATCAAAATCATCAACGATTTTATTCAAGTCAAAGACCTCGTTCTTACAATATTGACCAACCAGAGATTTTTGAACCATACACACGAGATGAACAAGTACGATAACCTAGAAATAATCCAACATCTTACAACAATAATTTTCAACAACAAAACCCAGGTAATACACAACCTGACCAACCAACTCAAACGCATAACGAAATCCCACTGTCATATTATTTACAACAACATGAAATAACAAAAAATCAACTTACAAACTTTTCTCAAATGCCAAATGCCGCAGAATCACTGCAAATGACTAAAAATCCATACCTAATGGGTGGATCATCAATATCATCGAAAAAGCCACTAATATTATTAACAGGCACAGACTATGAATACTCTGTAGAAGATTACCTAAATGCAGTCACAGCAAATTTAAATTTAAATATAGGACCTGAACCAGTAAACACCACCAAAATTGGATACAGAGATGCACAGCCTTAATCCAAACCACACTTGACGGCGCAACCCAAAAATGGTTTTCAGTTTTACCTATAGAAAAAAAAGATTGGAAAAGATTCACAGAAGAATTTTCAAAAATGTTTGATTCTGAAAGAAACAAACAACATCAAAGTGTTTTATGCAATGAAATTCGTAGACTACCAAATGAAACTCCATCGCTCAATTTCCTACCCAGCCAACCTTCAAAGCAACCTCCCCATCATCTCACTTTTTGCTTTACCTCCACCTCAATCACCTCATGATAACACTTCATCCAGCATGGATTCAGATACTAATTCAAACACCACTGTATATAACACTATTTCCCAATTTAATAACTCTGATCTCGAGACCCCCAACGAATTTGACAACTCCAAACCCAGCCCATCTACATTTTCCCAGCCTCCCTTTCAACCTCTCCACTCCCAAATTAAATTTGAACCCCCTTCCTTTCCTTCTTTTATTTCCAATGTAACACCCACATTTTCCCCCTTGACCAGTGAACATTCCGACAAAAACAGCTCTCTAATTACCCAAATATCTCAAGAGCTTGATAATTTCATCACACTTCAACGACAATTACAGTACCCTCAAACACTAACCATTCACCAACTCTCACAATCTATAATAACATCCAACTCATCAACCCCAACTCCCTCTTCAAATTACTTCCCTTCGCAAAACACAACTTCCTCATCAACTCCATCCTCCAATACAAACCGAGCCTACCGAACTTTTAAAAGAAAACTCCCTAATACTCCATTTCCCTCTAACCCAGGAACAGCCACAACATTTTTTAATCATCCACTTCACACTAACACTAAGGTTTTCTCCAAATATGTTTACCCTTTTCCCTCAATACACATACTTTCATTCAGACCCTAATGACGAAAACCCTAATTATGTAAATGAGCACGTATTATACCCTACACTCTCATGAACATCATTATATCACTTTACTAATCCAATATCACTACCACTATATAACACCCCCCATGACAACGAACAATGCAGCACTCAACTCTATCTTTTAACAACAGCACTCACGCCAAAACAATTTACACAGACGGGATATAAACAATCACTAATCAGATTCACCGCACCCAGAACTAACGAATATTCTATCGACCACTACGATCATAACATCATAAGACCTAACGAAGACATCTTTCTAAACGGCGATCAGTTTGCTAACCCAAAACTAACAGAAAAGTTCTTCATTACAACACAAAACGTTCTCACCCTCAACACTTTAGGTAAGAAATACGACCACCTCATTTCAAATGCACTTTGTGATATTCAAGCTTATGATTCATGATTTAACAAATTTAACCATTTTTCACTAACCTTTCATTTCCTCACACCCAAAGAACTTGATTTGCACTGTTCACACGACGTCATGTTACGAGCGAAACAAACACACACTTATATTTATTTTAAGTTCATCCAACATCATTACACTCATAATACACCAGCACGACAAATACACCACAGATATCAATACATTAACTCCAAATACACCTCACCATTTTTTCTTAACTTCACTTATTGTATGAAAGATACTAACCTACAAGGCATCCTCCGCATTTACGAAGCCCGCCCAATAATCGTTCCAAACGAATTCCTACAGCCCGTTGAAATCCCAATCCTAGAATTCATCCATAACACCAGATATAATCATAAACTTTATAACCTCGTTCAAAATACACCCTACGAACTCTCACCTAGCACTGAAGAGCACAACATCATTAAAGCACTCGAATTGCTTTGGCCACTTCTTCAAAGTAAAAATATCATTCGTTTGATAGCTAAATTTTTAACATCATCAGAGATCATCCACTACGTTTTTCCCCAAGGATTCTTCACAAACGAATAGGTAATATGAAATAAACAAATTACTAAAAAGTTCGAACAAAAACTAACCATTCTTTATTAATTTTTTTTTCTATAGTCTTCATCGATACGATCATTAATTATCTACAAAAAAGATAAACGAAATCAAAAACAGACAACTTTTTCCTATAATCAAAAATTTGTATTAACCAATTTTAACAAATGAAGCAGTAAAATTTTCCCCTTAAAAAGCAATAAATTGATATATAACCTCTTTTTCCCTATGCAGTAAACATTTTACAATGAAAATAAATTGATAATTGTAATTTCAACCCCCCAAATCAAGCAGTAAAATTAATAATTGTTGCCTATAAAATTTAAAGCAGTACTAAACTTTTCAAAGACGCTTCTTTTTAGTTTAAATTTTCACTCGCCCACAATTCTATCACTAATCGCACAGCTCATTCACGAAGAATTGTTCAAATTAATGAATTCAAGTTTTAACTTTAACTGATAACAACTCTAACAAGTTTTAACACGTTTCAAACTTTCTTTTAACCCGATTGGAAAGGAATTATATAATAATCCAAACTAACCAACGCAAGCTTACTAAACACCACAACCTAACAGCATGACTAAAAAAAGAAAACCCACGGTACCCAAACTGTATTAACACCAGCTTAGAACTGGATAAATTATTCTTCTGAAGACTACTTTTAAGTCTGAACACAAAAGAACAAAACACCAAAAAGTCGAAAGACAAACCCAAAACAAACAATTTAACAATTTGATTTTTTAGAAAAAGACGTAACTAAGACAACTAAAGAAAACACCGGTGATAAAAAATAGCACGAAAGGTTGAACTAAAACAGGACCCTCCAAAAAGAGAGCATGAAATTATACCCTCACTCCTGGCCTAACCCACCAGAAGAGGATGTCCTGGGCATGCTCTATAGCCGGCCTCACCCACCGTGCTACATCCACGCTATGTGACCTCCACGACTCTATTTTTGACGGGAGTTACTCAAGTGTGGGTAATTCTTAAAATTAACCGAACTAAGCAACAACGCTTTTGCGATGAAAATTATTACAAGATCATGACAAAAAAATAAGATTTACAAAAACTTATATATGTAAATAATACAATGTAGTATATAGATAACATACAGCCCAAAAACGAGCAGCCACGAACTTGACAACCCAATCACACTCCAACTACGGAATGGCAAGACCCACCTGACATGCTGCCTGCAGTCACTACACTCAACGGTTTAAAAGTACGACTTGGCATCGCAGCAAAGGAAACCCATTGCAACAGAACAATGGCCATCTCGATGTTCAAGTATGCGTACAGATCCAAGTCACCAGGCACTGCATCCAAAGTCAAACTACATGCCAATCCCGAACGTGATCGGACCATCGCTATTCTCTAAAACAACCAAATCAACACTCATCACAACCGATCAGAAATCATAACTTGATCTCCTGAAACGTGATAACAACTCTTCTTCCAAACCAGAAAAAAGAATATGTTCGCAAGCTCTAAGGAAAGACACCATCATCCATCCTCAACTACAATAGAACACTGAAAAACTAATACATTTCAAACCCCGGGTGGGTGGAACCAGATCTAAACTAGAATTTATTATTGGATATTATTCTGATATTTTCTCTCAATAAAATATTGAAAACAAACCAATCATAATCCATCAAACTACTAACCCACTTATTTGTAAATGTTGTAACTACTTGTAGTTTCAACACCAGAACAATTTGAATTAAATTTAGAATACAGTTGTTCTCATTCTGGAACTAACTCGCATAAACCGGTGTACACTAGATCTATTGAGACTAGGAGATATATGAGTAAGATTAAGATTAATATTAGACTAAGAAGTTGCACGAATCTATCCGGCCGAAAATAAAATAGCGTGACGAGCAGACGGTGTATACCTTATCTGAAATTATTCTATGAGTATACCCAAAAGGATATAACTCACTTTTTAGACTTCCATGAAAAATTCAATAGTCTGACTTCAGTAAATAAGCTACAGATTAAATGTCATACAACTGACGGACGGTATGTTGAATATGGTTATAATCTAATGATTCTTTACAATTTCTCGGAGTTAAATTGCAACTCTCTTTAAATTGCAAAACTTCAAAAATGCGACTAGGCTACTAATGGCGAGTTTGATATTCGTCATTGTTTCTTCTTTTTATCATTGAAGGATCAACTTAACAATCTCACCCAGGAGCGGATCTAAGATTTTCTCGAGGGAGGGGTGGATTTTTTGGCCGACCAAATTGATTTTCGGAGCTCTCCTAAATCACTATAAAGACCCAATTCTGATAAAATTTTCTGCGCCGCAGGCATAATTTTGAAAAGGAGGCCAAAAAAAGCGTTTCTTGGCAATATTTGAAAGGCGCCTAAAATTGGATATCTCAAAATAGTACAAAGGGGGACCCTTTGGGTCGGCAGGGGGTCAAATTCCTGAGGAAAAAGGCGTCCACCCCACGCCCCCCCCCCCCCCCGTAAATCCGCTGGCGGTCTTACTCATTTCAAGAAAAGGGAGAGATTGTTAAGTAAATTAAACAATAAATTGTTACCCAATTAAAAATAGTTTAATCAAAAACACATGTTAATTGAGTTGCTTGCCTTCCTCCGATGTCGATGGCGCCTAGTTTGTTGAGCCACCCCTCTGGACTCCAGAGCCAGTGGACTGGGACACAGTAGATGAGGGTGTTGAAGATGGAGAAGATCATGTAGCAGGCGAAACTGAACCTCTCCGCCAGGGGCCCACTCACTTAACACTCATCACATCATTAAATTTGACAATTAAGTTGACAATTCGTTTTTATGTCATGTAGTTTTTGCTCTTTTTAAGGGGATTAGAAAAGGTCGCAAGACCTGATCAACAAGAACCCAACAATTTGTTTCAAATGATGTAAGCGAGTAAATAATTTCGTTTGTTTTTCTGGAAAGAAGTTGGATTTTACTATCTTCTATTAATTAAACGGGGGGTGAGGGCGGACCCTTCTTTTCTTCAGGGATTCGACCCCCTGCCGACCCAAAGGGTCCCCTTTTGTACTATTTTGAGATATCCATAATTGGTGACGGACCCAAAAAAATGTTCTACGGGCGCCTTCGGCTCCACTCTATACTAATTTCGAGGGGGGAGTGCGCGGCCATAAAACGCGATTGTTTGGTCGAAATTTTCTAAAAATTGGCTATAAACAACTTTTTTTGGCCTTTTTTCAAAAATTTGCCAGCGGCGCAGAAAATTTGGTCAAATAGCAGTCTTTATAGAGGTTGGGGAGACCTCAGAAAATCTATTTGGTCGACCTAAAACAAACAAGGTCGACAAAATTTTCAATTTTTTTTTTTGAAAATCCGCCCCTTCCCCTCGAGAAAATCCTAAATCCGCGTCTGGTTAAGTATCCGAAGTTTTCCAAGACTCTTAAATATCACCGACGCTTCTTTCTTTTTATCGATTTTTTTCTAAATGCAAAGCTTAATCATTGTATAGCTCAAAAAATCATTGTATCTAAAACTTAATCATTGAGTCCACAAAAACAAGTAGATTTTAACCCCAAATATTGCTCATATTGGACTATTTTGGGATCACAGTTCTAAGTCCGCTATCTCAGCCAAGACTGTCTCGACTTATAGTGTACAAACCCATGTGACCTATTTGCAGTTTATCGCGACTTATTTCCAGACTATCGCGACCGAAACTCAATATTTCAAGGCTTTGTCAGCTATATAAATATTCTCTTCAGGATATGAAATTTATGTAGCTAATTTGACATCCAGCCGAATTTAAAGTGCAAAAAATAATTGCGGACGCGTTGACTTAGGCTAAAATCAGGTCTTAAGACAGTTTTGGTTTTTTGCTGACCGACTGTAGTTGACGTCGTGCAGAGAGCGAGTTGGTAGAAATACTGAGCATAAGTGGTGCCCATCTCACTCTCCTCGCTCACAGTGGTGAAGAAGTCCGAGTAGCCGACTATTCCGTGCCAGCTGTGGCCGAAGGAGAGGGCGAACCCCACACTCCAGTACGACAGACCCCCGAAGATCACGTCCAGAGCATTCTTCATCATTATATTACACTCGTGCTGGAGAATAAGAAGAAAAACTATTTAGTGCTCCAATTTCGGCTATATTCAACTTTAAAAAAAACTGAACGAAAAGTCAGCCAGCCATACGTCAATGGCAAGGCTCTTTAAAACTGTCTCAATCTAAAAAAACCAAAAAAATTTTGAGTTCATTTTCAAAATTTGATTATTTTAGCCCACTTAGCTACTTTCAGTGAACCGGTTCGAGTTCCGCGACTTAAGAAAAAACTTTGTTCAACGCGTCGCATACTGTTTTCACTCTGGGTTTTGCAGTCGCGCCGCGAGCTAAATTACGCCGTCAGTCTTTTCTTAAGTCGCGCCGTAAGTCCTTTCTTAAGTGGCGCCTTCAGTCTTTTCTTATGTCACGCCGTCAGTCTTTTCTTAAGTCGCGGCGTCGCTCTTCTCGTTAAGTCTTATAATTGGTCGCGCCTTCGGCCTTTTTGTAAGTCGCGGCGTCAGTCTTTTCGTAGGTCGCGCAGCTCAAGTCTTTTCCTAAGTCGCGCCGTCAGTCTTTTCTTAAGTCGCGCCATGGGTCTTTTCCTAAGTCGCGCTGTCTGTGTTTTCTTAAGTCGCGACCACGGTCTTTTCTTAAGTCGCGCCGTCGGTCTTTTCTTAAGTCGTGCCGTCAGACTTTTCTTAGGTCGCGGCATCAGTTTTTTTTTCATAAGTTACGCTGTCAGTCTTTTCTCAAGTCGCTCATTAGTCATTTATTAAGTCGCGTAGCTTAAGTCCTTTCTTAAGTCGCGCCGTCAGTCTTTTCTTATGTCACGCCGTCGGTCTTTTCTTACGTCGCGGCGTCGCTCTTTTCATTAAGTCTTATATTGAGTCGCGCCTTCGGCCTTTTCGTAAGTCGCGTCGTCGGTGTTTTTTCAAGCCGCGCCGCTTGAGTCTTTTCTTAAGACGCACCGCTTAAGTCTTTTCTTAAGTCGCGGCTTCAGACTTTTTTAAGCCGCGCCGTCAAATATTTTCTAAGTCGCGCCGCCAGTATTTTCTTAAGTCGCGCAGCTTAAGAAAAGACCGACGGTTTGACTTAAGAAAACTCAGACGGCGCCACTTAGGGAAAGACTGACAGCGTGACTTAAGAAAATACTTAAGCAGCGCGACTTACTAAAAGATTGATTCCACGAGTTACAAAAATACCGACGGCGTGACTTAAGAAAAGAGTTCTGAGGCGCGGCTTAAGATAAGACCGACGGCTCGACTTAAGAAAAGACTTAAGCGACGCGACGTAAGAAAAACTGACACCGCGACTTATGAAAAGACCGACGGCGCGACTTAAGAAAAAGTTTAAGAGGCGCGACTTAAGAGAAGACTTAAGCGGCGCAACTTACGAAAAGACTGAAGCCGCAAGTTACGAAAAGTCCGAAGGCGCAACCTAAGAAAAGACTCACGGCAAGACTTCCGAAAAAACTGATGCCGCGACTTAAGAAAAGACTGACGCCACGACTTGAGATAATACCGACGGCGCGACCTAAGCGGCGCGACTTAAGAAAAAACTGAAGTGGCGCGACTCATGAAAAGACGACGGTGTGACTTAAGAAAACACAGACGGCGCCACTTAGGGAAAGACCGATGGCGCGACTTAAGAATAGACTGACATCACGACGAAAAGTTATAAGCGGCGAGGGTGAATTTACGGCTGCTTGAATTTAAAAGTTTTTCTATTCATGCTTTAACATTAGCAACGGCAGATATGAAATGCAAAAACTTGTAGCGTGATACTACTTTGATGCGTCGTGAATTGAACAGATATATAAAAGGGTGAGAAAAGAGTTTCAGTCAAAGTGTAATATTCTACCTTTCTGGAGACACTGCCTGATTCTAGCATTCCAAATCCGCTCTGCATCGTGAAAACAATGAAAGTAGAAGTGAGAATCCAAGTGGCATCGTCCCACGGGTTCGAAACAGGAGACTCCGAACTCACAATCACCACATACAATCCATCTAAGAGATATTAAATAGGGTTATATTGAATTAAATATGAATAGAAAAATAGCTGCATTTTTATGACTACATTCGCAAAAATATAAGGAATCATCTCTTGTCTAAGACATAGTGCAGATCAGGGGCGGATCCTGCATTTTCTCGAAAGGGGATGCACTTATTCCGAGCTACCCTAGCACACGACAAAAATCCCATTTTTACAAAACTTGACAAATTTTTGAAATGGAAACAGAACAAAATAGTCGTTTTCGGGAAATTTGCCAGAAGGTTTTGAACAAACTTAACATTTTTTTGCGTGCGCTCCTCCTCAAAACTATAATATATCGGAACCGAAAGTGTCGCGAAAAAATTACCTAATTATTTTCAAACTAATATACACTTCTCAGGAGTGAGAGAGAATAAAACTTTATGGAAAATGAACCTAGTTTTCCTGAAACCTAAACGTTGTTTTTGCAGAATAATCACATCATTATTAGAAATTGTTATCTACCTGAGCTTGTTCCAATATAGCCTTAGAGAAAAAAATGTAAAGAAAAAAGCTAGAAAAAAAACAAAAAAATATATTAAGGTTTTTTAAATTGTATTGAGTTAGGACCGATGTGGTTAACTCATAGAGTAATTTCGGATAGGGTACACCGTCTGCTCGTCACGCTATCTTATTTTCGGCCGGATAGATTCGTGCAACTTCTTAGTCTAATACCGATCCTAGTCTTACTCTTATACTATCTAGTCTCAGGTTGTTTAACTAGTCTCTGCTAGGCTCAATAGATCTAGGGTATACTGGTTTATTGCGGCTGCTGAAGTTCTCTTGGAGAGGCAACTAATTTCTAAGTTAAATTCAAATCTCTCAGGTGCTGAAATTACAAGTAATTTCAGCACTTACAAACAAGTGGGTTGTTAGTTAGATGGATCATGATTGGTTAATATTAAATACTTTACAGTGGTAAAATATCTAATTTATCCAATCATAAAATATAGTTTAGATCAGGTTCCACCCATCCGGGTTTTACAGAGTTTTTTAGAATTATCTTTCTGCAATTCAAAGGATGGATGATGGATGTTGGTATTTGGCGAACATCATATTCTTATCCGGTTTCTCTGGTTAGAGAAGTTCCAGGACGCTGGAATGATGGATATCAATCGTTGTGTCTTCTTGTGACAACGACTGTGTTTCCCAACGAAATCAATCTGATTTCAGAATGGTTTGCTATGACGGGTTTTTCTGTTTTATGTAGAGAACTTCTTTTGTATTCGACCTCGTCTGGGAATGGCGTGGAGATTGTGCGTGGAGGGGATGCCTTGTTACTCGGATCTGTACGTATACTTGAACATCGAGGTGGTCATTGGTCTAGTTCGATGAAGTCCTTTTCTGCGAAGTCAAGTCGTACTCTAAATCCTTTGAGTTGTGATTGTGGACGGCATATTGGTTGTGGTTGGCCATTCTTTTTCGAGTGTAGTGGGGTCATTTTGTCTTTGGATGTTCGTCTTTTTTGTTGTATGCTGATCTTTATACTGCAAGGTATAATTTACATTTTATAAAATTTTTATTAGTTCAGTGTTTTAATTATGATTTTGGTTAGTTGTTTTCACAAAAGCATTTTGTTTTAGTTCGGTTATTTTGAAGAGTTACTCACCCTTGAGTACCTCTTATTAAAAATAGAAGTGTGGTCACAAAGCGTGGATGTAGCGCGGTGGGTTAGGCCGGCTATAGAGCATGCTCAGGACGTCCTCTCTGGTGGGTTAGGCCAGGAGTGGGAGTATGATTTCGTGCGGTTTCTGTGAGAGGTCCTGTTATGTGATAACGTTTTATGTCAGGTTTGTGGTGGTTTTTCTTATGTTTCGTTGGTTGTGTCCTTTTTTCAAAAATCAAATTGTTTTTGGTATGGGTTTGTCTTTCGACTTTTTTGTGTTTTATTATTTCTTTCTTAGACTTTATAATAGTCTTCAAAAGAATAATTTATCCAGTTTTAAACTGGGTTAATCCGGTTTGGGTACCGTTGGTTTTCTTTTCTTAGTCATGCTGTTATTCTATGATTTGTGGTGTTTAGTAAGCTGCGTTGGTTAGTTTTGTTTAGTATATAATTCCTTTCCAACCGGGTTAAAGGAAAGTTTGAAATTTGTTATCGTGTGTTAGAGTTGTTGAGTGTGAAAACTTGAAACTGAAATTCATTATTTAAACAATTCTTCGTGGGCGAGCTGTGCGAGTTTGGATAGAATTCTTGTGCGAGTGAATGAAAATATCAAAAGGTTAGTATTGCATTTTTGTTTTATCAATTTACTACATAGAATTTTAATTTTACTGCTAGTTGTTTGGGGAAAAATTAAGTTACAAATTTTCATCATTATTAAAATTACTGCTTTTGGGGAAACAATTTATAAATGATTTTACTGCATTGGTATGAATTTTATTATATTTATCTAGTGCAAAATATTAATAGAGTTAGAAGAATTTGAAGAAGTTTTCTATTTTTTATTTTTCTTTTGTGTTTTTTGCAGATGATCGTGGGATGAAGACTAAAAATTTAAATGAGACATGGATAAAGAATGGTTAGTTTTAATTTGAATTTATTAGTGAAAAATATGTATAAATTATACTTACCTGTTAGTCGTCGGGGAAAAAACCGTGGGGGAAGATGTCGTGTATTATGAAGTGCTTTAATAGTTTTTAGTTCTTCAGTGCCAACTGAAAACTCATAAGGTGTGTTTTGAATGAGGTTATATAATTTGTGATTGTATTTAGTATTGTGGATGAATTCTAATATTGGGATTTCTATAGGTTGGATAAATTCATGTGGGATAAGGAAGGGTCTGGATTCTTCTGCGTTAAAGGTCTTCGTGATGGGACAAAATATATACATTTGCGTTATGGGATCATAATTGCGAAGAATACCGTGAAGGTTAGTATCTTTAATGCATATGTGAAGTTGAGAAAAAATGGTGAAGTGTATTTAGAGTTAATAAACTGAAAACGGTGGTGTGGTTGTCTTGATGGAGTGTGCAGATCAAAATGATTTTGTATGAAACGATAATATGTATATGTGTGGGTTTGTTTAGTGCGTAACATAATGTCGTGTGAGCAGTACAAATCGCGTTCATGTGGTGCAAGGAAATTGAAGGTTAGTGAAAATAATTGAAATTTTTCTTTAAAAGTTTCGTAAGCTTGCATGTCGGTTAGTGGTTCAGAAATGACGTGGTCGAATTTTCGATCAAATATATTGAGTGTAAATGCATATGGTGTTTTGATGAAGAATTTTTCTGTGATTTGTGGGTTAGCGAAGCGATCATCATCTAAAAATTGGTCTTGGTTAGCTCGGATGATGTTATGATCATAATATTCTAGCGTATATTCGTTAGCTCGGGGTGCAGTGAATGTTTTTAGTGATTTTTTATATCCTATATAAGTAAATTGTCTATGTGTGAGTGATGTGGTGAGTCGATATAGCATATCTTGATTTCTTTCTATATCGATGTAAGTATTACATAAAGGTAGGCAAAGGGGATTAGTAAAATGATAATATGATGTCCAATGAAGTGTAGGCATTAAAACATGTTCGTCTATAAAACTACGTGTGTCGTTAGTGTCGTGAGGGGTGTTTAAAGTATATTGTGGAAATGAAGGTAAGGTGATTGCTAGAAAATTTTTCGTGTTAGTATGATGTGGATGATTAATATATTCACGGGCTGTTCCTGGTTTGGTTGGGAACGGATGGTTTGGGAATTTACTTTTAAAAGTGGGATAAGCTCTATTAGTGCTATTTGATGATTCGGTGGAAGTGGATGATTGTGCTAATGATGCAGAATAAGCTGAAGAGGGTGTAGGGGTAGGTAGGTTTGAGGATTCTATTGTGGAAGAAATCTGATTTATAGTGGGGGTGTTAAGGTGTAATGGTTGTTGTTGTAGCGTGATAAAATTATCTAGTTCTTGGGAGATTTGGGGAATATCTGGAAAATTGGATGATCGGTCTGAATGAAATGAAGAGTATGTTGGGGTGACTTGTGAAGCATAAGAGGGTGTAGAAATGGATGGGAGTGGGTTATTTGGTGGGATTGGTTGAAAAGGAGGTTTTGAAAAAATTGAGGAGTTGGTTTAAAAATTATTGGATGGAGATGGTTCAGAGTCTGCAAATTCATCAGGGGTTTCAATATTAGGGTTATTGAGTTGTGAAATGGAATATAAAACTGAAATATTTGAATTAGTGTCTGAATTCGTGCCTGATGTTATATTACTAGTTAGGAAATTGGGTGGCGGGAAAGCAAAAAGTGGAATTATTGTAATTGGAGTGTTGGGTTGGTTGGATGGGAATTTGAGCGGTGTAGGGATCCAAGTTGTCGGCTCATCGTGGGCTAAAAAAATTATTATTTTGAGACGGAAAAGCGGTGGTATGGGGTTGTTCTATAATTTGTTCATATGTATTTTCATCTTGTGAATGATGTGTCATTATATGTTGTATGGGACTTTGCGATATGGTTGGTCTAAAATTTGGGTTATGTGTTATTGCTAAATTTCGAAAATTTCGTGGGACTAGGGATAATGGATGGTTATGTGGTAGGGGTGGTAACTGTGGTGCTGTAGGCGTTATTTCTATATTATTATATTCTTCGTCGTACGTGTTCTGTCTTGTCGCTATTTTTGTATTGTATTCTTTTATTTGTGCGCCTCATGAATTTTGTTTATTGATGATGAAAAAATTCCAAAAAATCCTGCAAAGAGTATGCGTGCTACACTTGCTTGTCTATTTACTTGTGTGTGTATAGCACATGTATTATAGATTCCTTTTAACAGTGAAAAAAGAAATCCTATGAAGTTAAACATTGCGTATAGAATAGTCAATTTTTCTAAGATGTAATAGGGCCATCCTAGAAAATCAAGAATTTCATTTTTTAGTGTAACAAAGCTAAAAATATTTATAGGTGAGATATCTTGTGGTCGGTATTTTTCACCGTTTAGATATATATAGTCTTTAATGTCTTTAAAATATCCGCTATAATCTTGTGTATAGATATCTGCAAATCCTGCGGTTTCGGCAAGTTTGCGTAAGTTTTGGTCAATTGATTGTCTTTGTATAGTGTCCATTTGTGTTAATAATTCTTGGAATTGTTGTGTTCTAATGTGATGTTGGATATCGGATTTTGGATATATTCCAATTGATTGTAAGTCGATATTTGGGTTTCGAGCAATAGCTCTAATGCTTTCTGGTGAAATTTTTTTCGGTGATTGCATTAATGTGGGGTATGGGGTAAGAAGGTAATATTTATCTTCATCAGGGTTCAGTTGTACTACATTGTGGCTATTTTTTGATCCACATGGGACTGCGGTATCCCAGAAATAGGTTCATCTTGAAAGTGTGTCAACGAAACGTACTTTATTTTTATAAAAGATAGGGATTCTTTTATAACATCGTTTATCTTCAAAAACATATAGTGGTGATACTTTTTTGGTACAGGTATAAAACCATAAAATGTTTCCTTCGTAGTCTAAAAAATTTGGTCTATTTCCTGATAGTAAATATCCTGCGTAGGGTATTTTTAATACTGCTAGTGCAAGTGATTGTAAGATTTGTGTCCGTTTTAATTCGCATAGTTGGTGAAGTGTTTCTAATTCAGAGAGTGACATTTCCTGAAATATTCGGCTAATTGTGTAGTCTAATTTCATATCTAAGTGAATATCATAGTGGATATTACCAAAATAAGAATTATTCATTAGTGATAGTTCTTGTAAACGTGTGCTTCTAGTGTCATGGGACTTTAGATGTCCACCAGGTTGACCATTACTTTTTTAAAAATTAACTGGTATATATGATGTTCCTTCGTTTAGAGGATGACTTGTGGCATAAGGGTCAATTTTTATTTTTCCAGTGGTCATGTCGAAACCTTTTTCGTATTCAACTAATATTTCAGAATATTGTGTTTTGTGAAGTGGGTTTCTGTATTTGCATGCAAGTTCTGTTTCTTGATATGTTTGAAAACGTGTCAATTTATTTTCTATATTGTGAATGTTTCTAAAATCAGTACTTTGTTTTCGTGATGGATTTACTTGTTCATATGGAGTTGATTGTATAAATAATTTCTCGTGAAATTTTATCATTCGGGTGTGTATTTTTGCTACTTGAAATGTTGTACATGTGTCCTCGAGGAACCAAACAATTGTTGCTTGTGTTCGTGTTGTAGGGTCACAATAACCTCGATTGTTTTTACACGGTAATCTAATTCCTTGATAGATCATTGTGTTGTCAGATAAATCGCGTGTGAGTTGTATTTTTTCGAGTTGTATTTTCCAATCGAAAAACATTATTTCTTGATATCCTTTATTTTTTGTGTCTGCTTTGCAGTTTGATGGGTTATTTATACCAATGTGTGGTATCCAGTGTTTATCGTGTATGTCATAAGTTAATCTTCCGTGTGCGCCATTGTATGGGTATTTTTAATCTAGTTTTATATGTCCTTGATATCTTTCAAGTTCTGCTTGATGTACAGAATCTGCAAAAACTTGGAAAAATACTAACTTTCTGTCTGTGTTTTTATTTCTTGTGATATTTAGTCTGAGTAACTCGTTTTTACAATCTTCGGGATTGAGATGTAAAAGTCGTTCGATATTACTCTGATATTACCATTTGAGACTTGTGAACAATGTACTTTCTTTTCGGAGAATGTTGCTGTGAATTTATATCCTATAACTGTTGTTGCTCGGGCTTTTGAATAGAGTGTCGCTATTACATTTGTAGTTTCTATAGCTTGTGGTTCTGTTTCGCATTGTGATACTTGATTTGTTGCATATTTGTGTAGTGTTTTTTGTTCATTTTCTTCACAATCGTAATGTGTTACTAATAAGTCTTGGGATCCTGTGTGGGGAGAAAGATTTATGTTCTGATCGGAAATTACTAGAAAAAAGAGTTGGAGAAAAATTAATATTTTTAGAATATACATGTGTATGATAATCCTGAGTATGGGTTATAGAATTTGATGTAACCAATTGTCTTTTTGGTATATCTGTCGTATTTATATTTTACTTCAGTTTTTAAAAATGGTGGTGGTAGTGATTGAGCTGTTATATTTGGTGGGTTTAATGGGTAAGGATGTTGAGCAATGTTGTTTAGTTTAACCGTGATTTCAAATTTTAATTGTAGACTATTTTGTTGGAGTATTTGGATGTTATGATCATGAATGTCTTCGTGGATATCTTGTCTATATTGTAATCTATCAAGTGCCCAGTTGTGTAGTCGGTTACTTTCTGGGTGCTGTCCAAATAATGGTGGGGGTGCTGTGAATGTATTCCAGTCTAATCTTAGAGGGATATTTGTTGATGATTGTTCTTGGTATCTAGCGTCGAGGTTATTTGGAAAATTAAAAGGAAAAGGTGTCGGTGAAATTTGGCTTATTGATGGTGTTGATGGTAGTGATAATGTTTCTGGTAGTGATGATGATGTTGTTGTATCGGTAGAAATATCTATTGGATCATTTATTAAATTGGGTTCACCTTGTGTGAATGATTGTGTTGTCCAATATGGTAGTCGTGATGTTTGGTTTGGAGGGTTAAAGGGATTTTCACGTATTTGTTCAGATGTTGGTGTTGAATCTAAGTAATCTGAGGGTAGACTTGAGGTGCTACGTTGTGAAAGAAGCGTAGGGGTTTCTGGTAATATACCAATGGGGTTTTCCGGAGTACTTTGTGATGGGTATTGGGGTATATCAAAATGAACTCGGGGGGTTTGAAAATTTCTGTTTCGTCGAGGATGTATAATTTGTTTATTAATTTCAAATGTATTTTGATTTTGACTAAGATTTCGTATTCTACTTAATTCTTGTGGTAGTGTTGGGTACAAGTTATATGTTGGTTCACTTAGAGGTGCTTGTCGCTGAACTGGTTCTAGTGGTTCAGATAAGCGAGCGTGTCGTTCTTCAAAGGTATATGGGTTATCTTGGAAAGAAATTCGTGTAGATGTTTGGGGGTTTTGGGTAGTTGTAGGTGGTGTTGGGTTATCTTGGGATGATGTCGGTGAAGACTGACTGTGTGATTGTTGGTTAGCAATTTTTGAGGGTTTTTTATTGATATTTTTTAGTGAAAAAATTTATGTTTATGGTAGTATTCTTCTAGAAAAAGAATTAGAAGAATTGTTGCTAATGCGAATGTTATGACTGCCTTCTTTATACATTTGCATATGATCAAGATAAGGGATGATAGAAATGTTATAAAAATTACAAATAGTAAAAAAATATCTGTTCTACTAAAAATGGTTCGTATCATTTAGATAAGTTTTGTGACTCGTACCTGTGAATATGGTCAATGGCTTTTGAAAGTTGGAGGTATAGTTCAAATATGGAATAGAAAATTAAAAAAATATTACAAAAAATGATTAAGATTATTACAAAAGCTTCAAAGGTATCAAAAAGATATGAATAAAAAATTAAATATTGTTAAAAAAATTATGAAAATGTTGAGAATTATGTTGACTGATCGAGAGAAGAGCATTTAAGAAATGATGGCTTCTTGATCGAATATTTTTTGTTGTTTGAGGCAATTTTCAAGTGTGGTCGAATTATTTATTGGTTTTTTGACAAGTGGGTTGAGTTTTGTGAAAAATTGTTGGGGGCGAATTTTATGGTGTTTGGGAGGTCTTCTTTTTCTTTATTTTTATTTGTCAAGTGATCTGGGGTATTTTTGAGATATAGATATGCCTGGAGTTTAATATCTTTCGTCTATTTGGTTTGTGTTAGAGTTATAGAAGGTGACGGATTGAATGAATCCTATTGGCTAATTTTGAACTAGAATTGCTGCGTGTTTGTCAGCATGTTATTTTGAAAAATGAAAGTTCAAAATATTTCAGAGGTGCAAAGATTATTAATTGTAAAATTAAAGCTGTTTTTGAAATTCAACTTTCTTTAATATTTTAGATTGTGGGATGAATGTCTTGTAGTTTTTGCGTGGTTGATTTCTAAGTCGTGATGACTCTCTATGTTCTGATTTGTCGACTTGTTCTTGGGGTATAATTTTTTCTATCATTTTTCTATTTTTTCTTTCTTTTTGAGGTATATTTTGATCTAGCTTTTTTGTATTGTTTTTCATTGTAGTTGATTTTTTATTTTGGTTTTCGAGGTGAATGTCATGTTGTTCTTTTGTTTCATTTTCCGTATGTGGGTTATTTTGAATAACTTTCAAACCTGTGAAAGAATATAACTGAGTTAATTCGCGTAGTGCGTATTCTTTTGGGTAATAAGGTAATAGATTGTTTCGATGTTTAACAATTTCTTTTTGGTCTGAGTCGGTGATTTTATATGTTACGTCAGTGGGTTTGGCAATTATTTGGTATGGTCCTTTACGAAGGGGTTGTAATTTTTTAGAAATTCCTTTTTGAGTGTTAAAATTAGGTATTAAAACAGATGTTCCAATTTTTAAATCGGAGGCTGGTGTAAAGCGTGAAATTATTTGTTCATTATTGTTTTGCCTTTGTAACAACTTTTTTGTTACTTTTTGGTAAATTTCATTGAGTTTTTTATCTCTATTTAAAATCCATTCGGTGTGTGTACCGGAGGCTAATTTAAGAATTTGTGGGTGATGAAAATGATCTTCATCATGTGTGTGTAAAGGTAGGTTATAACAAATTGAGTCTTTATTCGGTTGACAATGACTTTGTGCATTTTTATGAGAGTTTGCTGTAAAAATAATTGGTTTACGTGGCTTTTGATTAAAAACCATTTCGTGACATTCCTAGAGTTGTCGTGATTTGTGAATTATATGCTAAGGGAAATAATTTTACATCTGCTGACCATTCGGTGTATCTTGTATCATTTCCATTGATGATACATCTAAGATATTCTTGTAGTGAACGGTTCATACCTTCGACTAAGCCGTTTGTCCAAGGTGCATGAGATGTACGTGGTTTGTGTTTGATGTTATATAAATTACATAGTGTGATGATTTCATTATTTATGAATTCTGTACCGTTGTCTGTAACTAAAAATTCGGGTAGTCCGAACTTGGCTATCCAGTGTTCATAAAGTGTTGTGTAAGCGTAATAAGCGGTACAATGTGGTACTGGGTTAAGTGCTACATAATGTGTAAATGCGTCAACAATTACCATAATGTAGGAGTTTCCTTCAGATGATGGTGAAATTGGTCCTTTTGTATCAAATGAAATACGATGGTTAAAGTATAAACTTTATCCTTTAAAATCTTGTTTTTGTGCTATTTGTTTTTGATTTGGATAAGGTTTATTTAGCTGACATACTATACAATCATTGCATAGTACTTTTATCCAAATTGGTGCATTTGGGAAATAGAAATTTTGTATAAAATTTGAATATGTTTTCTCTGATCCAGAGTGTCCTTTAATGTTTTGTGTATGTGAAATGTTAAAAGCTATGAGAATCATACTTAATGAGAGACAGGGAACTGTAGATTCATTTAGTTGGTATTCTAGAAGGTCTGTGTTTTCATTAATTGTTGTATTATTAAATTTTCGAAAATATCGGAGGAGTGTTTTATTTCCTAAAATTGTGGTATCTGCCTTTACGGGTTTAGTTTTATAATTGTGCCATGATTTTAGTTGTCTAATTACTGGGTCAAGATTTTGATATTGTTTCAAGGTATTAATTGTAAATTTATCTGTTGGGGGGAGAAAAATGTTTTCAATTTCTAATTTAGATGAAGGAATTGTGTCAAGTGGGTCATGGAGGTCAAAAACTTGATTTATTGTGTATTTTGAATCATTTGTTTGTGGTCCTGATAAATTTATTTTATCAGTTAGATTTTCTTTTTCAATTAACGGAAAAAGATCTTTTTTATGCGAGTGTTGTTTTACTCTTTTTTGTTGGGTGTTATTTTTTATCCATTGTGAGTATGGAATTGGTTTGAAATTTGATGTTCCAAGTAGATCAACTTCGTAGTGGTTATTTTGGCAATCTAAGTAAAGTGGGAAGTGTTGTAGGTTATTTATCTGTGATTGTTCAATGTCGGTTTTTACTGCATATTTGCATTTTAGTCGGGGTGATGTTTCGTTTTCTGCAAGGTAAAATTTTATATTTTTGGGTATTTCAACTGTAGTTTTACGTATAAGTAATTCAGGTGGTGTATTTCGACTTAATGTGTCTGGTAAGGCAAGATTTTTTCCTGCTGTCCAAACTATATGTAAGTTTGGAAAATTCATTAGAATTAATTGAAATCTATAAACTCGGTGATTTGGGTTTGACTGTTGTGTAAAGAGAAAAATGATTGGTTTGTGATCTGTGAATAGAACTGTTGGATGTTTTGATCCAAGTATCAGAAATTCATATTCTGTAAGTCTATAAATTATAGCTGTACATTCTCTCATTAAAGTTGAGAGTCGTAGCTCTGCTTGAGTGAATAATCGAGAATTTGCTGATATAAGCTTCATTTTATTTGTACCGTTGTGTGATTGTAATAATGCTGCGCCAATACCGAAACTTGAAGCATCGCACATTGCATAGAATGGTTGTTTTGGATCTGGAATTGTATTTGAAATTTGTTCAGTTAGGAGTTTTTTAATTTCTTCAAATCGTGTTTGATGTTCTGTATTCCATTCAAAATTATTTTGTTGTCTGAGGATATTATAGAATGGTCTTAAATATAATTGCATTTTATAAACGTATTTGCTTAAAAAATTCAACATCTCAAGGAATTCTTGGATTTTCTTTTTGTTTGTTGGTGGTTGAAGTTTTTGAATAGCATCAATGCGTGATTTTAATGGATTTATTGTCTTTCTTTCTATATTATGTCCTAAAATATAACTCGTGTTAAAAAGAAGTGTGATTTATCGGGGGCGGCCTTCAGATTTTCGTTCTGAAGTATTTTGTGATAGTGTTCAAAAACTGTAAACATTTCTTCTTTTGTCTGTGATTGCATAAAAACATCGTCTAAATAGGTGATTGCGTTTTTCGTTATTGAGTTTTTGTGGTCTAAAAATTTTGCTCATAAAAGCTGAAAATGCTGCTGGTCCTATGGATATTCCATAGAATAGGCGGTTGAATTCATATTGTTGATTTCCAATAACAAATTGTGTTAAACGTCGCGATTGTTCATCTAGTGGCATTTGATTGTATGCACTATTCATATCTGCGGTTGTAAAGTATTTTCCGTTTTTTTTTTGTTAAAATAACTTGTATTGGTTCAGTAGGCCAATTGCATTTTGATTCGTCTATTAGTGAATTAAGATATCTGGCGTCTAAAACTATTTTTAATGATTCTCCTTTTGCTAAGATGATAACAGGGTTGATAAATGTGTTACCTTTTGGTTGTTCTTCTTTGTTTACCGGTGAGATAATTTTGTATTGCTCTAAAATATCGAGTAATCTGTTCACTTTATCGTGTAGATGAATTGGTACTTTACTTGCTCTTTGTTTTTTGAAAACTGCGTCAGGTTTCAACGGGAGATGTAGTGATGAACTGATTTTGCCAACATCAAATTTGGATGTTGCATAGACTGATGAATGTTTTATTAGCTGTTTAGCTAACTTATCAAATTCGTCTTGTGTTATTTGTGATTGTTGGAAGTTAAACATTGTTAAAAATTTCTGTTGATCCTCTGTATAGTTATTTATGTTGAATGTAGGTTTGAAATATGGGGTTTTTGTGAAATAATCTGTATTTCTTTTTTCATTACTTATTATATTATTTATGGATAGTTCTTCGTTTTGTGGATTGACAAATATCAAATAATTGGAGTATTTTATTTACGCGGTATGCTTTTTCATGCATTGGTGATATTGTAGCGTTGGTTTTGCAATATCCTAAAAGTCCTAAGGGTAATGTTACTTGGTACGGCGTATTATTGTATACATGTAACAAAATGATGTCTGAATTTGTATTTTTTAAATATTTTATGGATGAAATTGTGATTTTGAAAAACTTATGGATAGGTTTGAATTCAAAGTCTGACATAAAGAGTTGTTCTTTATTTTGATTTTTATCATATTGGTGAACTTGTTTTATTAAAAAATTATATATGTTTCCTGATAGTGGTTTCAGGTGTTTCCGTTGTTGGTTATAAATTGGATAAAATTTTGAAAAGAATGGTGGTTGTTTGTTTAATCTTTGAAAAAATGTTAGGGCTGTGTTTTTTGTTTTTGTGTACTTGTCTTTGATTAGTATTTTACTATTCAAGATGTTGACTGTTGGTATATATTTAGAGATAAATGGTATTCCAATGATATTGTGTTTAATATCAGTGATATAAAATAGTTGTTTAAATGGTTTGTTAAAAATTTTATTTTGCTCCATTGTTCTTGTGGGGAGAAAAAATAATTGAACTTTTCCATAGTTTACTAATGTTGATCCTTGTGCTGTTGCTAGTTTACTGGAGGTTGCAAGAGGTGTTAATTTTGGGTGTAATGTTTTGATTTCATTCCATGTGGGAATGTTAAATATGTTTGATTCTGCTCCTGAATCAATTAAAAAATCAATTTCAAGATCTGGTGGTTGAAATTCTTTGTTTCTTGGGCTTTCTAAAAGAAATGGTATTATCCAAATTTTTTCTTTGGGTTGTTTTTTTTGTATATTTTGGTAGATGTGATTTGTATTCAAGCATTTTGTTTTGTCATTTTCATTGGGTTTATTTACAGTGTTAATTTCGTTAGTTTCTTGTGCCATTTGTGTAGTATGGATGGGTTCAATATAATAATTGTGAAGGAGTTCCAATTGATTTTCATATATATGTGATGAAAAAGGTTGTTCATATATAATAGGTTCGTAGTCGTTTTCGACTGCTATCATATTTATGGAGATAGTGTTTTCTGTATCACTTTCTGTGTCTGATGATCCACAGTTTATTTGATTTAGTTGTAGTTCGTTATTTCCTGTGTCGTCAATACCTGGGGGTCTGATGTTGTTTCTTCATTTGATTGTACTTGATTAATATATCTTTGATGTTTGGGTGTGCTACTTCTGTAGCGATGTTTAGAATTATTATAATGGTTATTATTTCTATGTGGTGATTGAGAATAATTTCTATATCGATTATTATAACTTGAATATCGATTTTGTGAATTGTTTCGTGATCTGTTTTGATAATTATTGTTCGATCTGTGATAATTTGATCTGTTATATGAACTATTTCTTGATCGGTTCTTCGGGTAATTCTGGTTTCGGTTGTTCGAAAAACTTCTATTTCGATTATTTGAATAGTTTCTATTTCTATTATATGATGAGTTTCGTGATTGATTGTTTGGATAGTATTTATTTCTTATGTTTGATTGGGAATTGGATCTAGAAACAAATTGTGTTGTATTTGAATTTGATCTGGAGTAGTTATTTTGACTATTTGGTCGATTATAATAATTTTGTGAAGAATTTTGTGTAGTTCTTCGTTCTGGTGATCTTCCTCTATAACTTGAGTTATATGGTGATTGATTTCTCGTGTACTTGGTATTGTTTGGAAGTGGTTTTCCTGAACTGTTGTTGCTGTATACATTTTTGTTTGGTAGATTTTGATCTTTCTTCATGTATTGATAGAATGATTTATTTGGTTCTTTATATTTTTGAGGTTTGTTTTGGTTATCCTGTTGTTTTTGTCTACATTCAGAAATACTATGTCCGTATCGTCGGCAATAATTACACCATTTTTTGAAAGATGGTTTGCCTTTAAAGTTTGGGTGTTTTTCATAAATATTTAGTATTTCAGTGATTTTTTCAACGAGGTCTGTATCTGATTCCTGTATGTTGTTGATATTTGTGGTGTTTGTTTCGATTCGATTAACATATTGTAATTTAAGATTTTCTGTTTCTTCAAGTTTCATTGTGATTTCCGCTTGCTCTAGTTTGTCTACTAGTTTTCGAAAATCTAGATCGGGCTCTCGAATTGAGGAAGGATGAGATGCTCTCTTTTTTATTGCTATTTTTCTTAATTTAGGTATTAAGGTCATCATTAAAATTTCTGTCATTTTTGTGTTTTTGTAGTCATGTGTATTTAATGAATATGCTTTTCGAACTAGTGTTTCGATACGTACTGCTAATTGTTTGATGGTTTCATTTGGTAATCTGCGAATTTCATTACATAAAACTCTTTGGTGTTGTTTATTTCTTTCGGAGTCAAACATTTTTGAAAATTCTTGTGTAAATCTTTTCCAATTTGATTTTATCTCTATAGGTAATACTGAAAACCATTTTTGGGCTGCGCCATCTAAGGTTGTTTGTATCAACGCTGTGCGTCGATGTATCCAATTTTGATGTAGTGGTGTATTAATTGGTTCAGGTCCTATATTTAAAATTAAATTTGCTGTTACTGCGTTTAAATAATCTTCTACAGAATATTCAGGGTCTGTTCCTGTGAATACCATTAGTGGTTTATTTGATGTTATTGATGATCCACCCATAAGGTATGGATTCATTGTCATTTGTAGTGATTCTGCGGCATTTGGCATTTGTGAAAAATTTGAATTTTGATTTTTTGTTATTTCGTGTTGTTGAAGGTAATATGGAAGTGGTATTTCATTTTGCATTTGAGTTGGTTAATACGAGTGTATGATCATTGGGTTTTGTGGCTGAATTGGTTGAAAAGATTGTGTATTAGTTGGGTTTTGCATTTGTATTGGTTGTTGATTTTGTGTATCTGTTGGATGTGGAGAAAAAAATCTATGATATGTATATGGTTTTTGCACTCCTTGTCCGCGATATTCTTGAGTATATGGTGCAAATATATCTGGTTGTAAAAAATCATCATCAGAGGATAAATAATCCGTATGATGAGGTGCTTTTTTATTTTTATTTTGTTGAAAGAATGGGTAATTTTCACTACGATCCTGTGGAGGATGTGAATTAGTTTGAAAATTTACTGAGTTGGTTGTTGTCATTGGGTTATCCCAATATCGACATCTTATCTGGTTATTATTATTTTTTCGTGGGGGATAGTTTGTTTTTGATGAATGTGCGTAATTATAATTGTGTTCCGCAAAAATGTTTCTTGTGAACATTCTTCGTGTTTTTGACGGTACTGTCATAGGTCTATATGTTTGATAATCCATTTGTGAATATTTTGGAGCAACCGAAGGTTTAACTGTTGATTGTAAGGTTTATTGTGCTAGTGAAGTGTTTGTATTTTTTGGTGTTGTTAAATTTGGACGTATCGGTGAAATACTTTGTTGTGTAGTTGTTGTTGTTTGGACGATTTCTTCATTTATGAAGTGTGATGGTGTTTGAATATCTTGTTGTGTAAGATTCCTAGTTCCATTAAGGTTTTCATTGTGTATGACGGTCGAATTTAAACTGTTATTTCGCGTATCAGGTAAAAATGTATTGCAGTTTAATGGTGTTGCATCAATGGTTAATGGTACTACTCTTACATAATCTCTTGTTTAAGATATTGTACTTATTACTTGACTTGAGATTGATTGTGCGATATTTATGAATGCATAATGAGATCATTCGGGGTCCCAAACGTAGTCTGACTGTTCTGTGATGGCGGTATCATCGTTTGAATTTTGAGGTCTGAAATTTTTTCTTGCTTGCGAAATTAAATCTATATTATGCGTAAAATAATCTATTACAAACCATGCCAAAATTTTTTGTAAGTCATGTTTTGTGTTGTGAAACTTCGTCTTTAGTGAAGTTTTCTTTAATTATATGTAGGAAAGTTGAAAATAGTGTGATTTCATGTCGTACCCTTATATGTTTGGATGTCTCTGTCGGTGAGACATTTGGGATTTCATTTTCTAATATTGAAATATAACTATATATTATTGCAAAAACATCATTAGTAAATATGGAGTTTGCTCTTTGTGAGTTATGATATTGCACGCTTTTAATATATTCTAAGAATACTTTCGAAAATTCTAAGTCAAGATAGTCTGTTTGAATTACATATTTGCGGTGATTCGGATTTGGTGTACTGAATTCTATGGTGTAGATTCCGTATTGTTGTGTTAAATTACATATATCTTTCAGATAATGATCAATAATTTGTCTTTTGATTTTTACATCTGGGAACTCTGCTTTGCATGGTCTGATTCCGGGTTCAAACAAATTTAGGAGTAAATTCTTGCAAAGATCGTGTTGTCCTCTATTATCGGGTGCATCTACGAGGAAGGGGTAAATATCGTCGTCATCTGGACTATCTTCACTTGGAGTGTGGGTGTGGCTCATTTTTTCGTTTAATGGCTGTTAATATGTAACTATCGATGTGTCTAATTGGTTGATTCCAATTATACAAGTGTACTGGTTTGTGTTTATATTGCTTTTTTATTCTTCTTTTTCCTCTTTTTGATGAATTTGAAGTTGTTTCTGAGTCGGAAAAATATAATTGATCGTGAATGGGACAATTTTTATCAATTGATTCTTTTAATTTATAAAGTTCATCTAAATTGCTAGCTTCTGATTCTGAAAATGCGTTTCTATTTTTTGAGAATCTTTTTCGTGTGATTTGTCTTTGTTTGTTTTTTATTTTTCTTTTTATTGTTTGTCGTTTTGTTCTAATATATCCAACTGTTTGTGTATGAGGTGTGATTACCAGGTCGTATTTTTTGTTATCTATTTCACAGTTGTGTAAAACAATTGTTTGTTTATTTCCTAGATTTTTGAATGACATAAGGTTTAGGATGAGGGATGCAGAAAGTTGTTAGATGATTTCTTCTTTATTAAACTGTTAGTCCTTACGATTTTTTGGTTAGCTTAACCTGGGTCTATTTGTTCAGGGTTGGAGAGAAAAGTATATCGATTCCGAAGAATGATTTTTTATTTTCTCGTGGCTAGTATAAGCTAAGGTGTTAACTTACTTAATCTTACTTAGGGGTAGTGATTGTGTTCAAGGGTTGGAGAATAGTAAATCGATCCACAAGGTTCAGGTATAATTAGAACGCGAGTAGTTCGTTAGATACTATTTTAAACTTACTAAAGCTAAGATTTATCCTGGGTCTGATAAGAGGAGGTTTCAAGTGAAGGATGAATAACCGAAGTTCTTCACTTTTTATCCTAATTTGAATAGTTAGTTTTGTTGAAAAATTTCTATTAGTCTTGGGTTTTTTGGAAGGGTTGGATAGTGAATCGACGTTTGAGGTCGTTAGACACTTGCTAGGTGGGTGAAGGAGAACAAAATTGTTCTTTTTGATCCAAGGATAGGCCTTGATGATCAGGTTTTAAATTTAGTGAAATAGAAAATTAATAAAGATCCAATGATAAGCCTTGATGATCTGATTTTAAAATTAAGAGAATTTAAGTTTAAAATGGTTTAAATTTATTTACGAAAAAGATTTAGTTTTTTAATGATATTAGTGAGCTTATGATTGCTGTTATGTTTAGGTGATGAAGCTGGGACTACAGATGATTTTATGATTACTAACAATTTATTGTCATGCTACTAATTTTTGTTTTGATTTTCAATAAATATTTTCCAAACATGTTTTATATAATACTGCAGAATTTAGGAAAACGATCTGAGATCTTTTTATCAATCGTTATTGTATAATAATAATTTTGTTTAGCGCCTGAAATGGTCATGAAGATTGACTTCAAGATTTTATGTTTGCAAATGAAAATCTAAATTCATTGCTAATAAAATTCTAAATATAAAAGTTTGTGTTGGCTTTTGCCGTACTATCATATAAATATATGGTAAGTTTCTACTTTGTCGTATGTCGTCTCTGGTTCGAGGTCTTCTTCCAATTCCGGGAAGTTCTATTATCGTTCGGAATATTGGCTCTGATCTATTGAGTCGTAGAGACATTTCGATTAAATTATCGTCGTATAACATTTTGAAAATGTTTTGTCTAAATTCTAATCTATTTTTGGTTAATTCTAAGCTATTAAGGTCTTGTTCGAGACTTATGGTCGCACCAGATGAGTTAGGACCAATGTGGTTAACTCATAGAGTAATTTCGGATAGGGTACACCGTCTGCTTGTCACGCTATCTTATTTTCGGCCGGATAGATTCGTGCAACTTCTTAGTCTAATACCGATCCTAGTCTTACTCTTATACTATCTAGTCTCAGGTTGTTTAACTAGTCTCTGCTAGGCTCAATAGATCTAGGGTATACTGGTTTATTGCGGCTGCTGAAGTTCTCTTGGAGAGGCAACTAATTTCTAAGTTAAATTCAAATCTCTCTGGTGCTGAAATTACAAGTAATTTCAGCACTTACAAATAAGTGGGTTGTTAGTTAGATGGCTCATGATTGGTTAATATTAAATACTTTACAGTGGTAAAATATCTAATTTATCCAATCATAAAATATAGTTTAGATCTGGTTCCAGTATGTTTTTTTACGTGTTTAAGTTATTTAGAGGCACTTAGCACAGTGGTAAGACGTTCACTGCGAGATTGTCAGATCGTATAATCAATCCCCGGTCATGGAAGTGTGCGGAAGAGCTCTCATTTGGTCTAGCTTCAGGTTCACCACAGTCTGACCGTTTAAGGCTACAAAAGTGGTAACACATGAAAATTCTAGGCGCAAAAACAAGGCTCTGAGTCGCCAAAAAAAAACTTCGTTCAATAAAATATCTCAATCTGTAAAGTGAGGAAGTAACAGAAACAGACCAGTTTAAGACAGGCTGTATAGCCTTTCATAGAATCGCAGAACCCATATTTATTTTTAAGTGCTTTAACAAAACTAGGATTTCTATTTTCTAGTTCATCTAGCTTCAAAACAGATGTTCTCTTGCCTTGCTGTGATAGCACCTTTATTATGCTGCTTTCATTTATATTAAGAAAAAATTTTTCACATAACGAAGAAACTCCTTCAATCTGTCTTACCAGATAAGTTTGGATGCCTCCTGTTTTCCACGCGTTATCAAATTAGAAATCCCAACACCAGTATTTGAGGAAAGCGTAGAAAAAGCAAAAGCACTCTGTCTGAACAGCAGTCTATTAAAAACTTTGAGACGAAGAATTCACTTTAAACAAATGAGGTCTGACAGCCAACGAGTTTTTGCGACAAAAATTTTAAGAAATTTCAAAAAAACATTGATTTATATAATTCTTTTGTTATTTCAAAAACTTCACTGAACATCATTTAGAAACTTTAAAACTTTTTTTCAAAACGCTTCGAAATTAGACAAAAATGATGAGATCAAAGTTTGCTTGAATATGTTCAAGTTAAAATAATAATGTTTTTTTGAGAAATTGGACCCAAACTTAAACCCAGCATGCGTGTAAAACTACGGCGTCAATTGCTGAGAAAACTGTACCTGAGCTTGTTACAATATAGCCTTAGATTTAATTTTTTCGATACTTAGATAGACAGCAGACAATTGGAAGGGTTCATGAATTCGAAAAGATCAAACAAAACCTTGCCTTTTAAGAAACCGCCTAAAGCTTTGAATTTAAAAAATTCGCAAAACATTTGTTATTTAATGAATAACTGAATTATTATAACTTAAATTGAAGTTTTCATGAGCACACTATTTATACTATGAAACTTAACTTTATTATGTCAATTTATTTCATCAAGTAAATAGGTTGGCGAAAAGCTTAGATTATGTAACGCTAGTAATGAAAAATTTAAGGTATTTGAAACCACAAGTCGATTTGCCAAACTTTTAAGCCTTTTTTGGAAGCTATTTGAGCTATGAAAAAAATCAAGTTGTTTCAAATAACGAATTTGTGTGCAATGTTTTTGAAATTTTCTAGGCAAGCTACTCAAGCAAGGAAACTTTGAAAAACTTCAAGTTATTTCATCAACCGAATCGTTCGTAGAAAAAAATCAAGTTTCTTAGGCAAGCTATTCCAGTTATCAATTTTTTCCAATTTACGTTTTTAATTGAGTGGCTTCGTGACAAAGTTGAATAGCAAGCTATTCAAGATATGGAACTTTGAAATGTTTCCAGTTATTTCATAGACCAAATTGGCTTGCAAAAACTCAAGTTTCGAAATATGTCAAGTTAATTTATAGACCAAGTCGGTGCGTTAAAAATTTAAATTTTTTCCAAACCAGTTTTTCAAGCTACGAAGTTTTGAAAATTTGAGTTTTTTTTAAGCAAACTACTCAAGCTATGAAATGTTTCAAGTTATTTAATGAACCGAATCGGTTTGCGAAAAGTAAATTTTTTCAAAGAAGCTATTCCAGCTATGAAATTTCTCAAATTATTCAAATTGGTTTGAAAAAAAAAAGAGTTTTTCTAAGCAAGCTTTTCAAGATATGAAGTAAGCTTAGACCGAATCAAATCGCAAAAAGTCTTAGTTATTCAAGCGATGAAAAATTAATTTTAATTAACTTGTAACATTTTAGTTGTTCTAAGTATGGAAGTTGCTGCTGTTAGTTGATTCGTTTTTCAGACTGTTTCATGGTCGATGTCTCAAAAACGTCAAAGAAATCGATTTCTTATGCACTCGATCTTGTGCTTAATAGTTCTGAAATTCAAATGATAACAAGACTGCTCGTATCAGGGCGAAGCCCTGAAAGTTCCGACTGCCTTTTAACGTTCATGGAGCAGTAATAACATAAACAACATTAAAAAAATTGAATGAAATAAAATAAAATGAAAAACTTTTCTATAATTTGAAAATTTTTCTATGAAAATCATCCCCCCACACGCCAAATAAAGTACAAAACAAAAGATTTCGCTCCTTGTAACAAATTCTGTCAACCAATTTGGAACGATTTCTAAGACGGGTTAAATCTCCGCTTACGCGTTAATAGCGCGAATTATATCGCGCGTTAATTGTCCCAAATTGGTCAAAATGGCCAAAATGGCAATCTTAAAACCCTCATACTTTTACGAAAAAAGATCACAGGTGAAATATTTTTTCAAAATTAAGCTCAAGACAACAATATCTTTCGAATGATATTTTAAAAATTTCGTCAAAAATGGCTAGTTAAAAAGTCGAAATTTGTCTGAAGAAAAAAAACCCACAAATATTCCGTTACTTTCGTATCGAAAGTCGGAACAATAAATACTTGTAACTCAAATTCTCAGTCTTATCGAAGTTTCTAGGCCAATAAAAACCAATAGGAGTAAAGAAATTTTTCTAGACTAAATATTTCGCGGAACAAAAAAGTCCACAGATACCGATCGTATTTTTAAAAAAAGTTCAAACAACTAACCAGTTTCAGTGCTGTTCATTTCGATGAAAAAGTTAGATAATTTCAAGATACTTTCAATGCGCTTAATTTTCCCGCATACTCGTTGTTGTACTTCGATCCAGAAACATACTCTTCTTTATAAAAGCAATTTGCTTGGCTTCAAAAATACTCTAATTCACCGTAACAGCCCATTATCTCATTTTGCGATTTTCCATCCATTATTTACCTTTTAAAGAGGAGTTTCCCTTTAATTTTTTCCATTAATTTTTCTGTGGACAGCCTTAGATCCCACCAGGAGTAAAAATTTTGTGTTTGAAGTTCAATTAGCTCTTATTTTTCAAGTGAACGAGTTCTTTTTCATATTGAATGGCGATTTACTTGTTCTAAAGGCGGCTTTTAAAAATTGGAAGTCATGTTTTTGTCAGTTTTGGATTTTTTTTTTGATTAATCACGTTAGTTTGATTAAGCGGCGATTGTTAATTTTCAGTCACGCGATTTTTTTTTGATAAAATTCCAATAACAGTCCGAATTCCATCAACTTTGGCACAACTGAGTCTAAATCACAGAGATAAAAATTGAAGAATTTGGCACTTGGATCTAATTTATACTCGGCTTACGTAATACTAACTTAAGCTACCTGAATTTTAATACTAAAAAAATATTTGCGTGCAGATTTCCAAGTGTTTTGCTCAGGATTAAATTGGAAGCAAAAATAAAAATTAAGTCAAAAATGGAAAATTTGGTCGGCAAACTGGACAACCAAGAAGCCGATGCAGTGAATGCAGCCGGAAACAACAAAGAATGGGGAGACTTGCCGGAAAAATTGGGGGGACACGTGAATGGGGAGGGTGAGGAGAGTGTGACTGCTCCAGTGATGGATCTGGAACCCCTTCCGGAGGATCTGCAGGCACTGACTGTTCTGGAAAAAGTGGGATACGTCAGAGTTGAGCTGCCACTCAGAGCCAGAGGTATCCAATATTATATAAACCTTTATTTCATTCTACTTCACTTTACGGTATCACTGAAACCGTGGAGGAGTGTTGATGGTGCCAAGTATAAAACATTATTCCATGTTGTAGGAAGTTACGTAAGATTAACACCTTCCCTCCCCTAAAACGACAACTTCGAAATTCTTTTTTCAATGCTTTTGTTTTCGTTTTTCTGAAGTTCATATGCAATGATGACTATTTAAACTTTTGTGATGGCAATTGGCGATGGAAATTGGGGACACTTTGACTGGGTCCTGAGACGTCTGTTTATATTCCGCGGAGTTCGCTTATTTAAGAAACTGCATATGACGAACAGTCCCAGAATAAGTAAGTGAAAAGTTCAAGCTTTCACCCGAGTTAAGGAACGGAAACTTTGCTCACGTTTTGGAATTCTCTCTATTTACCCGGGTTGACCTCCATAGACCGAAAATGCTAATCATACAATTTCATACACTTAGTCTATGGAAAAATGCTAGTCATACAAATTTGCAAAATGAGTTTAATCAAATTTCAAAGGTGTTTTAAAGTTGTTTTGGTATCGAAATTGGTATCTCTTCATAAAAAAGGAAAAAAAATGGTATGAAAAAAATGCTACCCATACAATTTCCATATATGGAAATTGTATGATTAGAATTTTTTTTTTAATTTTTTTTTTGAAAAAAAAAAAGCTTTGATCAATCAATTCAACTGCTGGCAAAACATTTAAGCGTTTTTTGGGCTGCTACGACTGAAAACTTTGACTTTTTTTATTTTTGTTTTCTGAAAAAAAACACTAGTCATACAATTTCCATATATGGAAACTGTATGACTAGCATTTTTTTAATGGCGACGACAAAATTTTTTTGAAGTTTTACTAAGCGATCATTGCTGGTTGAATGCTTAGTAATTTTATCCTAAATTATAAGTCTCACCTTAGATCGTCAAATTGTCTTGACAAAAAGTAGAGTAGAAACAATAGTTAGAAGAGGTATGAATTAATTAGTTGGTTAGATACAGAGCACTGGGTTATTAGATTATATAAATGAATCGAACAGCTTAAAGAAATATACCTATGAGGGGAGGTTGAGCTAATCTTATTTTGTTCATCAATATTTTATCTTCTTACTAAGGTCGGTGGCTGATTAGTATGTATGGTTGCCCTTGATGTTTGTCCAAGTCAGCACTTCTGGTTGGGTCGTCTGAATCGTCTTGCCGTAGTCCTTTGGGTACTTGTAGTCCAGACTTCCTCGGGGGTGCGTATCTCGAGTATCTCGATTTATAATGTTTCAAATCAAACTTAAACTGAGAATTTATTCTCTTTTTATAAATGAAAAGGGCTAGATTAATTTTAGTGTTAGGGCAGAAAAGAAAAATTATTTATTTTTTAAAAGATCTGACTGAAGAGAAATGACTTGCTGCTGACTGAGCAAATTGAAAAACTGAAGATTTCAGGCCAGTCCTTTTGCTCATAAGCATAAACCGGCGGCTGATTCAATCTTTGGTTATTCAGTTTTCACCTGCTCCTTTGTTCTCCCTTTTTAATAAGGGAATTTTCAACTAGTTTTTATTTGATTTTTTCAAATCAAATATCTTCAACTTATTAATCCCCTTTGATGAAAACCGCAGCCTTCAGTTTGTCTTATTAAAAATTCATATTACTCTCTCTGATGCATCATATTGCAGGTGCACCTCTGCTTAATCAAAGCAAGGAGAATTTCAGTGCAGCCGGCAAGACTGCTAAATATTTATCCAGTTTGTTTCAAGTTAAGTTAAAAGGGACAGATTAATAATCGCCGCCCTTTTAAAATATTGAGCATGAAAAAAATGAGAAAAATTGGACAAGTATTTAAAAGGGAGTGGATTTTCAAAACAAGATTTTATAGTCCTAATAAGAGTAAATCAGTCAATATCTGATTTAGTGAAAAGAGGCTTTAATTTAAATGACACGCTCCAATTTAGAATTGGGTCATTAAATAAACAATTAAGACAATGGTATTTTGTGTGTGTGTAATATTTCGCAATACTACAACTCACCCTTTTTTTTATAAAATTAAGCTGTTCGATTCTTACAGTTACCATGGTGAAAATTTAAACACTTTAATGGTTAAATACTATAGTTATAAAATTTAAAGAGAACATCAAACGAAAAAGTTATAAAGATAAGTTAGGTTTTATCTAGAGCTTCCTTCCGGCTTCTAGTTCCACGTTGTATGATCTGAGGATCGCTATCTTCCTTTGTGAAGCCTCAAGTTTTTGTTGCAATTTCACGATTTTCTTCTTTTCAATTTTGTTTTTGATTCGTAGCCTGCTCATTCCTTCCGTAAGTTGTTGAATGTCGTCCTTTTCTTCCTGTCTGTTTTTTACATTGTTCGGAAAAGCAATTATTCCCTCGAACGGGATGGTGACTTGCGTGCCTCCTGCCTTGAGGATGTAGCCGTGTTCCTCCCTCTTCTTTAATTTCCAGAAGTTGTTTTCGTTCTTTATAACCACTTCTGGCTGGGTTATGAAGTCGATAGGCATCATCGCTTTTTCCAATGTCGTTGAGTTGACGACTTCAATGAACGATGGCAGTTTCCATCTGTTATAATTTTCCTTTATTGAGTACTTTAAACTCGTTATATATTTTGAATTTTCCGTATCCAACTTGGTTTCTCTGCACTTCTGCAGTTCCAATCTTTGGGTTAAACTAGGAAAATTGCGAGGGTTCTTATTTAACCCGTCGTCCATTGACAATGATTGAACTGCTACCGGTTTCCGTTGTTTCTTCCTGAGAGGCAGCTTTCTTTTAAATTCCTCTGGTGCAGGGTCTGCATTTCTGCAGTTCCAGTTTAAAATTGGGTCGTATTCCATTTTGCTAAACATCAAGATAAAATGACAAAATATTCAAAATCCCGAATTACATTCGGATATTAAGGCTAATTATCAAATGTTTGAACAATGAAGGACATAGTGTAAAATTGTATATATATATAAAAGATGGAAAATATAATCTTGTGGTTTCACACAAACCCACCACGGAAAACAAATGAAGAAAAACGATCATGGTGTTTATTAACCACAGGAATACAAATGAAGAAAGACGATCATGGCGTTTATTAACCACAGGAATAAAGCATTATACGACACTGAGTTAAGCTCAGATATTAAACTTATGTACTTAAAGTAAAAATGGAAATTTGGGCATTAAATAACCCCTAATTTTAAATGTATGTCCACCTGGTTGTCATAACCAGCAGTTTTTGTTAAATTTTTGATGGAAAATAGAAAAGATTTGAATTAGAATCAAATCAAAATGAAATATCGTAGAAAAGGAAAATTAAACAGACAAATTGCAAACTGTATAATATTCAAAAAGATAAGTGTATTAGTTTCTCTTTGGTTTTAATCCCCTGCATCAATCAATGTTCACATCTTTAGTACAGAAAGTCATCCTGAACTTTATGATGCAAAAAGTTAACGTTAACAATCTTAAAGATGATGCGGTCCAATTTTCAAAGTGTTGCTTCTGAAAATCTGTTGTTTTTAAGGGTTTAAATGCCTGCATGTTATGGATTTTGAACTACCGAATTGATATTTTGGCCAAATTGTGAGGAGCGAATCATAAGAGTCTCAAAGGCTGCATACAGCCACCAACAAGCATTTGCGTTGTTGGAAGAATATGGTACCATAATTTTAAAAAGGCTACATGAAGCCACCAACAAATGCTGGCATAAATCTGCGGCGGGTCGGGTCGAAAAACATTGTTCGCCCATTTTATGATAAAGAATATTGGTGAAAATTTTACTCAATGTGTTGAGAAGAAAGGAGGTGATATTTCCCTTTTTGATGAATTTCTTCTAGTTTGCATTTTGTAACTTGAAAACTACAAAGATAAAAATTAATGTCCTTGGTCCCTACTTGGGCCCTAAGAGGAATCCGATGGTGCAAATTAACTTGGCAGAATCATTTTATTACAATTTTACATTGGCTAGTTCTTTCATCAAAGGTTTCACTCTATTAATTCTCGTTTTTGTACGTAAGGTAATTTGACATTCCCTTAAGTGTAATACTGAATTTTCAGTTAATAAAACCGCCTGAAAATGAAATCATTATAGACTCGTAAAAATTTAATATTTTAAACTCCTGGCCTTTTGCAACTTTTTTTGTAAATATGTTGAAGTCGAAAAACTTTATTGTCTGAGCCATTGGGTTCCGATCCCTCTATCTTTATTTGATTTTGAGGATGGTCCAAAATTGTTAGCGTTTTTGACTGTTTTCGATCTCGGTTAAGAATTAAATCCGTGTTCATGCATTTTGGCATATCTTTGTGGGTGTCATACAGAACCGATATTCATTGTAGTATATTTGTAGGATAATACTCGTAATCTTATTTTTTAGTAAGATTAATTTAGATTTACTGCTCAGTATACAAAACTATTGGTAAATTTCACAAAGTTAAAGCGTTATAAAAGCTTCATATTTATAATTATTTTAAACCAGGAAGAAATGGGTTCATTTTATTTCTATGTTTTCAAACGTTTGGCCTATTACACCTTTGTTTATATCTAATTTTGATTCTCTGGAATTTTTCAGTACGATAGGCATTGACTTAATTTCATTCCTACATTAAGTGCTTTTTGCATTAATGCCTTTTTGTTCTAAGGACTTATCAATTCTAAACGATGTTCCTACTTTGAAAACTACGCCTGCTGGAGAAATTGAAATTACGCGGGATAATTTTGGTGCAATAGTTATAGTTTTATCAAGAAGTACATTTTGATAAAAGCTTAGATATGGATAACTTTTGCTTCTTATAGTACTAATAGGAACTCTTACATCTGGGTATTTTTTTAGTTCTAAGTTTAAATTCGGAAAATTTATTGATTTAAAATTGTGAGAAATGAAATCCATTCCTAATATATTTAGATCGCATCCATTCTCGGCTGAAATCCATGCTTTGATTTTTACCGGATTATCAGTGTTTGTACCAAAAGTTGAGTCAAAATTAGTATAACCTATAAGTTTAAGTTTTTCTCCATAAACAGCAACTGTATTTAATCTAGATTTATTCAGCTGTAGAGGCTGTATTTTACAATATTGTTCATAACTGTCAAAATAATAAGCGAACATGTTGCTCCAGTGTCTAGTAGAAATTGGGTTTCCAGACCGTTATTTTTATTTTTGTCTCCGACGGGATGTTGATATAAGTTAATATACAATTGTATTTTTGGTTCAGATGGAGACTGATCTAGTTTAAATTAACAAGTTCACACTCATTATCAGTATAGTCTCCTGGAATGTCATCATCGCTAAAATTGTGGATCTGGTAAGGTGAAAGATAATCGTTATTTTCGTTGAAGGTTTTTTTACTGTTCGACCTGTCACGCGATTGAGAACTTCCCTTGAAGTTTGACAAATGCCTGAATTCTTGTTGGGGATTTATATCATTGAAATTGTTGTCTACTCTTGACCTACTCTTGCTATAGTTATGGTAACTTCTGTTTGAGTTCTCTCTTAATTGAAGCGAGTCATAATTTTGCTCCTGTTGATCGTTATATTTAAAGCAATGTCTTATCGTATGACCTTACATGCAACACCAGTTGCAAAACATTGGGTTGTTTTGTTTGTTTCTATGCTCATGTGGATTATAAGCTGCGTTTATTTTATGATCTTTCATTAGTCCTGTTAACTCTTTAAGTTGATCCTTTATTCCCTCTATTTCCAATTTATTATCTATGCTACTGGATGCTGTTCCAATAAACTCACTACTTATTGCAAAACTTAGGTCTTTTGTGGCAATATGATCTTTCAATTGTTGCCATGTTGCGGGTGGATTCTCAATTAGGAATTGATGAGCCTTTTGTTTCAAGCCTGGCGGGCTTAAGCCGCGTACAAAGAATTCCATTTTCTTTGCTGTTCTTTGATCATCATTAAAAGTTGGATTAGGCCATCCACGGTCTACTGCGGTGCTTTATCTATGTATGTAGCTTTTAATGAATTCATCAGGTTGTCTTTTTATGTTTTCTGCTTCTATTCGTTTCCTATACTTATCCTTATCATCAGTGAACCTATCTATGAATTGATCTCTTATATCATTCCAAGGTAAGTTTGCTGCTAATCCCTGATACCACTGAGCGGCTAGACCTCTTAATACTGAACCAAATAAGGCTCTTTGTCTGTTATCATATGCGTCTTGTTCGTCACCTGCGTCTCCTGGTCTAGTGCCTAGGGAAAATGCTATCTTTTTCTCTACTATATCAAGAAAATCTCTTGCATCTTCATTCGGATCTAAGCCGGTAAACTTTTCGAGAGCTAAATCTGGGTATGCTAATACGTTTGCCATCTTTGTTTAATTCACTCAAAGTTTGTTAATAATATATAAAGGGTTTGGATGTGTTGTGTACTGATCAATTGTTCGGACTGAAATAATTGTATTTAAGTTACAATCAAGTTTGCTGAGTTCAATGAATACGAATTTTTGTTAGATAGATCAATAGTGCTATGGGACTGATTAAGCTTTTTTAAGATGGAAGTTATCTCTGGGGTATTGCTGCTGGAAAGAATGGTTAATTCGTGAATATTTTTGTGTGGGTGTTTGGACAAAATTGTGATTTGATCTTTTTGGATATTGGTGATATACCAAATAATTTTTGTGGATTTATTTTTTAATTTTAGTTTTAAATTAAATGCTGTTGTATTTACTTGATAAAAGTTGGTCATAGCATTTTACATCCTTTTAGGGACATAAATATTTATCTAGGGAATGATAAACAATATAAAAAATATTTAAATTTTTCTTATGAACTTGTTATGATTTTTAAGTTTTGTTAAGCAAAATTTTGTGTTTTTAATAAAAAATGATTAAAATGCAAGTAGTTTTGAGCTTTGGTATATTATGATATCAAAAAGCAATCGGGAGTGAAGCAATTTATCGCTCTTCCGGTATACAAATTATGTTATTTGGTATTTTTATTTGCTGAAGAATTGTGTCAATTTCTGGAGTATATCGTCGAAAGAAGACGTATAATTCGTGTTTATCTTCGTTAGGGTGTTTTTCTAGTATACTAATATGGTTTTTTTTAGTGTTAGTGATATACCATATGATGTTAGAGACTTTATTTCCTAATTTGAGTTTTAAATTTATTGTACTGACGTCAATTTTAAAATGTGTTGACATTAATTTCACGATGTTTGTTTTCTTTTTCTTAAGCCAAGTTGTACTATTTGATTAGTATGTCTTAAAATAATGAAAACCTCTTAGGAATTATTGAATATTAACAAAGGTTATTAATAATAAGATAAGGAAATAAAAAAATTTCTTTGAGAAAAAAATTTTTTTTTTTAAATTTTTTCTAAGTTTTTCAAGTTTTTTATTCGCTGAAACCTTAACTGAAACCTGAAACTTTGTTCAAGTGAAGTTTTATTGATGATATGGTACGGTTAACAATATAACTAATATAACTATATGCCTTTATTGGTTTTTATTGGTTCAAAACTTAATTTTTTTGTTAAAAATTTTTAGAAATTTTTTTGACTGAAACGATAATCTGAAACCTGAAACTATGGTAGCTGAAGTTGTTTTTTTAATCTTAAATTTTTTTATACGCTTTATTATATCTGGTTTTCGCTTTATCTTGCAAAAAAATTCGAGAAAACCGAATCTTTTGATATCTTAAACTTAGTTTTTTGAAAACTCAAACCTAAAACTCTTGAACTCCCTCAAACTCGGTGCATGAAAATAAAAAGTTGGTTTTTGATAGCTGGTCTAGTGTAAATTAGAATTTTGAACAGGTTTGTAACTTCAAAATCAAAAATTTGTTTGCGGAAACCTAAGTTTTTGGGGCTGAAACTATGATTTCTAGAACTGAAACTATGGTTTGACCACTTGGTTTTAGAGTTTTGAGATTGGAAATTTAGGTTGGTCTCTCTAATATTTTTCTATTTCAGCAATAAAATTGCCAAAAAGATGAAAATTTTAGCCTAAAACGACGATTTTAGTTTTCTGAAACTATAAGTTTGAGGGCTCAAACTAACACCTTCTAGAAGTTTTTTGAGTTCAAAAATTTGTTAGTGCATTAAGGATTCTTATTATCTTTCAATATTTCACAAAAATTTTTCTCGGGAAGCAAGATTTTTGGTTCTGAAACCAAAAACACCAATTCTGAAACGTACGTTTCAGCCTAAGGAACAAAATTCTAAAATTGGTTTGGTGGGTTTTAACACCGTTAGTTTTCTCTAGAAAGTCAAAATTCGGCGTTCGGAGCTCAATTTTGAGACCAAAAACTCAATTTTTGTGTTCTGAAACCTGAAACTAACAAAAACGTACCATTTAAGACCAGGTTTTTGACTTGTGGTATCCAAATTTGGGTTTGACTAGTTCAACTTTTGCTGTTTTACCCGAATCCGTTTACAGAAACTTTAAATTTTGACCGGAAACTATACTTATTTTAACTGAAACGTTTGAACCTATTACTGAAACTTAGACTAAAACCAAAAATTTTGGCTCTTAAAAATCAATTTTTTAGTGCTTATGCTATCATATGAAACCTATTTTATCAATATAAAGTGGATGTGTCAGTGTTTCAAACTTAGTTTTTGTTGTGAAACCCGATATTTTTGTGCTTAAACTAAAACTTGTTGTTTGGTGTTATGTGGTTAACGTTTAAGATTGGTTTTAGTGCGTAATCTTATTGTTAATTAGGTGTATATTTAAACTGTGTCAAAAAAACTAATGATTTATCAAAAAACACTCAAATCTGTTCCTTCCTTTTTGGTTTTTGTTATTTTCTTCCTTAGTTTCAGTAATTGGTAGCTTTACTGATGGATGATTTAGGTTTAAGTTACGTTAAGGTGGTTAGAATTAAAATGAGTTTAAGAAAAGTTGAGGATAAGCCTCGAGAATTGATGAAGGATTAGAATAAATAGCAACAAGCGTGGATGGTTTGAGATAATGTGATGAAGAATTGAATTTATCATACAATTTAGGGTACTCTTAGATCGCACATATGACCACTTAACCCCCTCAAAAAAATAATTGAAGATATCTAATAAGTTTTTTGAGCACTTTAGTTTAATACAGAATTTCGTTAATTTTAGTGCTGATAACTTCAAACTGAAGTTTCGGCAAAAGTTTAGTGGATTACTGGACAAAACGGGTATATCTTACTAGCGGACTTAGGCAGAGAACGATTCTTTCAGAAATTTTATATATTATTATAGTAATAGATAATATTTAAGTTCATGAGCTAATGTCAGTTAGAAAGCCGTCTAATAGACCTCGAGATGGAGGGATATCGTGGGCGACTGCTAGCGCAGGGGATGCTTTCGCAAGAACCCTACTAGGAATATCTGTCAAGTAGAAGACAGTGAAATTGTGTTTCTATCGAAAGATACCCATTGTCTCTGGCTTTTTGAGGTTGGAAACTAATCTGACAAATACTCACAGATCCTAATAATAATATATTTTTTGAATTTTAAAAGCTGTTTCTAGTTTGTTGGAAAAAGAATTTCTTAAGGAGTAATTCTCTGCTGCGGTCGCACCAGTTTTATTATACGGTCATTGCTGGTTGAATGCTTAGTAATTTTATCCTAAATTATAAGTCTCACCTTAGATCGTCAAATTGTCTTGACAAAAAGTAGAGTAGAAACAATAGTTAGAAGAGGTATGAATTAATTAGTTGGTTAGATACAGAGCACTGGGTTATTAGATTATATAAATGAATCGAACAGCTTAAAGAAATATACCTATGAGGGGAGGTTGAGCTAATCTTATTTTGTTCATCAATATTTTATCTTCTTACTAAGGTCGGTGGCTGATTAGTATGTATGGTTGCCCTTGATGTTTGTCTAAGTCAGCACTTCTGGTTGGGTCGTCTGAATCGTCTTGCTGTAGTCCTTTGGGTACTTGTAGTCCAGACTTACTCGGGGGTGCGTATCTCGAGTATCTCGATTTATAATTTTTCAAATCAAACTTAAACTGAGAATTTATTCTCTTTTTATAAATGAAAAGGGCTAGATTAATTTTAGTGTTAGGGCAGAAAAGAAAAATTATTTATTTTTTAAAAGATCTGACTGAAGAGAAATGACTTGCTGCTGACTGAGCAAAATGAAACACTGAAGATTTCAGGCCAGTCTTTTTGCTCATAAGCATAAACCGGCGGCTGATTCAATCTTTGGTTATTCAGTTTTCACCTGCTCCTTTGTTCTCCCTTTTTAATAAGGAAATTTTCAACTAGTTTTTATTTGATTTTTTCAAATCAAATATCTTCAACTTATTAGTCCCCTTTGATGAAAACCGCAGCCTTCAGTTTGTCTTATTAAAAATTCATATTACTCTCTCTGATGCATCATATTGCAGGTGCACCTCTGTTTAATCAAAGCAAGGAGAATTTCAGTGCAGCCGGCAAGACTGCTAAATATTTATCCAGTTTGTTTCAAGTTAAGTTAAAAGGGACGTATTAATAATCGCCGCCCTTTTAAAATATTGAGCATGAAAAAAATGAGAAAAATTGGACAAGTATTTAAAAGGGAGTGGATTTTCAAAACAAGATTTTATAGTCCTAATAAGAGTAAATCAGTCAATATCTGATTTAGTGAAAAGAGGCTTTAATTTAAATGGCACGCTCCAATTTAGAATTGGGTCATTAAATAAACAATTAAGACAATGGTATTTTGTGTGTGTGTAGTATTTCGCAATACTACAAAGTATTTTTGAAATTGCCCCCAAAAATTTTTTTTGTTTATTTTTTTAACTGCAAATTGATTTTCGTATTCAAACAAACATTTTTTGAAAAAAAAATTTTGCATGCAAAATTTAATTTTTTGTGTGTATAACGTAGTCCTGGATATACTAATATTGGATTTTTTTTCTTTTCTCTTCGTAACTTTTTTCAAAAACGCTTAAAACTCCTCTTTCTTTTGTATGACATGTTTTTGTATACCTTGATCAATGTCTGGTAATTTAAACATTCAAATTTTAGAAATAATCATCTTTGAAAATTATTGCCATAATTTGAAAGTTCACTACTTTCGTTATGTTAATTGTCTGATACAGAAGTAACACATATCAGGCTGTTTCCAATGCATTGTTAATGCGAGACGGCCAAACCGTTGGTTACTACGTTTGAGTAATCAAGGTTCATGTCATTTGTGTTCGGTTACGAACACAGCCAAAAAAAATTGAGAAATAAAAATGTAAAAAATCAATATTTTTGGTTTATGGAAAAATGCTAGTTATACAATTTCCATATATGAAAAAAATACTAATCATAGACCTTTCATGCAATTTTCTGTACGTATGGAATTGCATGGAAAGTGTATGACTAGCATTTTTCCATATATGGAAATTGTATGACTAGTATTTTTGGTCATCCCGGGTAACAACTTAGTTTATAGGGTTTTAATTGTATCATAGGTTTGATGTAAGCTGCCTAGAAATTCTTAATTTAATCATTGCGTTTTATGTTGTACCCAAGTTATGGCTATTTTCCAGAATTGTTTCAAGTATAGTTCACCAATTTTTGCATCCGTAAATCTGTGAACTCTCAGAAGTTTTGCAGCCTTGATTGAGTAAAAATATCAGAGCGAAAAGAAAAACAATTTTTTCAGATTTTCAATAACGAATTTCTAGCAAATCAAATGATGAAGTAAGTTTGCAGTCCCTTGTAGGCATCTGAGGCCTCTTGGGCGAAGAGAAAACTAACATGCCCGTCCAGTGGTAAAGAGAAGATTCGAGCATCAACACGTTTAAAACTATTTGCATTGTTCTGAATATTCAAAAATAATCAAAACACAATGACATATTCTCTTTAAAAAAAGTTTCTGCACATATATGTATCGCTAATTTATTTCATTTAAATCAAGACTGAAATTTGCGTATTTTGATAGTAAAAATAACCCTAAAATATAAATGGTGTCGGAAACTCATTATAATTTTGGTCGAGCATAACATCAAATAACGTCAATCATCTGCCCGAACCCGGTAAAACATGGCGCAACCTAGCCACAAGAATCGGTAATAATGTCCCTGAGACAAATTGATGTTTTTGGCAGTCAGCCCTAATCAAGGCTGAACCGAATGAGAACCAAAAAACAGTTAAAATAGGATGTAACCCCCTTTCTTAGTATATTCATACATGGTCAGGTGGGGGACTCGAAGTCTGTATAGTCGGTACGTTAGCTTAGGACGCTCGGCCAACTGTTTTTGTTATATTTGGGTTTATACTCTTATATATATTTACACTCTTGTTTACATTTGCGTTGCAACAACCTCCAAACCCCCCCCCCCCTGGAGAAGAAGAACCGGAGCGAGCTTAACGGACGGCCGAGTGACTTCACGGGTTTTGGTCTTAACAAGGGCGGATTGTGCGCAACCGTCCTGTCCATAATGTAGCTTAACGATTCGGGCGAGAAGGTAGTACCCACGCGGACTATCAGGCTCAATCACCCATACGAGATCGCCTGTCTTAAAAGTGAAGTTAGAATGAGTGTGCCACTTGACACGCTTAACCAGTGATGGAACATATTCTCGAAGCCAACGATATCAAATAGCATTAGCATACGACTGCACTCGCACTTCTCCTTTTCTTGTGGTCGAAGTGCTCCCCAGGTAAAAGCGAAAGGAAAAAATTTATACTCTTGTTTACATTTGCGTTGCAACAAAAGGAAATTGCCGATGTTATTCAAAAGCAAATTTTATGTCTATGGGAGATCAATTGGTGTATTGAGAGGCGCTACTTACATCAAATCTGAAAAAAATCTTTCGTTGGATTCAAGCAAACGTTGATTGGCCGGTCAATCATGCCCGTACCCAGTAAATTTTCTGAAACAGATCTGAAATATTTTTTTTTCAGATCTAAATTTCAGATCTGAAATAGGTTGTGAAATGTTTGAATAACGCTTGGATACTTTAAGGATTGCTTATTTCAGATCTAATTTCAGGTCTGGAATTTTCTTTTTCTTGGTTATTTCAGATCTGAACAAATCTATTTCAGATCTAATTTCAGCTCTGAAATTCAGTTTTTCTTGTGTATTTCAGATCTGAAAAATCAATGATTTGGACTCATTTTTTGCTATTTTAAATTTTTTAGCTTCTGCTAGCTACTAGCAAGTACTCAGCAAAGTCTCAACTTGAAGACTGCCGAAGTATGTTTCCCCAAACATGAGATAAATATTGGAAACGCATAAGTAGCGCATGAAAATCAAAAAACGTTACAGGTCTTCTAACAGTTTTTGAAAACTTTTTAACACAGTGTCCTAAAATATTCGGAAGTGTTTCCGACCGCTAGTTAACCTAAACTTAATTGTGTATTGCAGAAACAGCAAAAAAAAAACACTCCATTGTTGCTCGAAATGCTTAAATTACAATATAACAAAGGGTTTCTCAGATCTGATTTCAAATCTGAAATTTTGTTTTTCAAGACTATTTCAGATCTATAATACTTGCAAAAATAATACTTGAAATTTCGTTCTCCCAAAATTTTCAACGCGGTTCGGAATTCTTTTTAATTTTTTCTGTGTATTCACATTTTTTATAAATAGAAGCTGTGGAACAATTCAAAAGCCAAATGAAAAAAATTCCAGCGCTTGACAATTTAACCGCACTGTTCTCTGTTTTGCAAAGATGGAAAACTAACAAAATTGTTGAGGTCTAAAGGCTGCATGAACTAATAAACGGTTATAAGATTTTTCAAAGTTTTTACAATTTTTTTTATTTTTAGCCTCACAAATCATGTAAACAATCGAGAGAAATAATTTCGGTCTGATTCTTTTTAATTTGAGCTCTTAGCAGTGTCTTGATATTTTTTGGATGGCATGAAAAATCCTTAAAAAATGGTAGTGAAAAAGTTGAATTTTGATCGCAGAAAAAAAGCACCACTCCGAGCACAAATCAGCTTTTTTTTCTTCGAACATCAAAACATTAGGATTGCTTGTAATTGTGAATGCACCTTGGCATCTATATAATAATGTTCAGTTTTTAAGTGCTTTTTTTCCATTTTTTTGTGAAACTACCCCCCATACGGTGTGCAAAGACAAAGGTGATACATTTCGTACATAACAAAGTTTTAAAAAGACCAAACGCCAAAAAGATTAGCCTCAATTCATTTTGTAACAATCCAATTCTTCGTTTACGCGTAAAAATACGAAATTTATTGCGCATTAATTATCCCCAATTGCCCAAATTAGCAATTGTTAAACCCTCATAATATTACAAAAAATAATCACTAGTAAAAATTTTTTTCAAGTTTGACCGCAAAATGACAATAACTTTGGTATGATAAAAAAGTTTTGTCAAAAATGGCTAGTTAAAAAGTCAAATTTTGTCTAGAGAAAAGAAACCACCCCAATTACAAACACTCCGTCATTTTCTTCGAAAATAGTCATAGAACAAAAAGAGTACAAACAATGCCGTTCAAAACTCAAAAAGTATAACACAAGCAAGCACATCAAGAAACTGATTTATATCCGCCGCTTCCATGTTTTATGTGGGGAGGGTTCTCATGCTTGAAGGACCGAATGCTTAAAAAATTTCAACCAATCAAAATCGCTAAGCATTTTTATTGTCTAAAAGCCTTTCTCACAAAATCGAAGTCAATATTAGCAGAAAATGTATTAAATCGGTGGAAAATAATCAAAAATATTACAAATTGCTGGTTACAACCCCAAAACAACTCAGATAATCATCAAGATTAATGAGGCCAAATCATAAGAATTTTTCAGTCTTGAAAACTCATCTGCTTATTATCTAATCGGTCAATATTAACACTAATGGCCTGGATTTATTTTCTTACTTTGAGATTTTCACGATTTACCTTGAGATTTTGAATACTCAATTCTGATTTGCTGAAAGTAAGTTAAAATTAATTTCAAGCATTTGGTCCTTCAAGCATGAGGGACGCCACCTTTTATGTCAAGCCGATCAGCTGATCTCATCATCTATCCTTTCAAAGTTAAGTGCAATAATTTTTTTTGGAATTGTCAAATTGTCAAGAATAAACTTTTGCTTACCGGCTGTGGACAATTGTTTTCAAACATAACTATTGAAAATTTATTCACGACTAGTTTTCTTTAATTTGAGTCAAGACCAAGAAATGATTTCAAAAATGGACTAAAGAGCTGCATTAATCTCGATTTAAAAATAGATAGCACCGTTGCAAGCAAATCATGCTTTACAACGAAAATTTAACAATGAAAAAGTAACTACTACTCTTCTATTAACTGCTGTTTAGTTAGTTGGTATGACAATCAAGCAAAATATTGTTTTTGAAAAGGTTTCAATGAAGTAATGCAGCTTTGATGTTGCCTGAAAAGTGTGTTGCTTTCTGTTTTTGCCTTCTAATCTTTGTCATCTCGGAGGCTTCTTAACATTATTCCTAGTTATCCCTAATCATTGTCCCTAAACAATATGAAAAAATTATTATATTTTCAACTTAGTATTTTGTTCGCTATAACTGAGCTATCAAAATAACGGAAAAATGATTCGTTTTAACACGAAAACAAGACAATCCACACAAAACTATTCAATAGAAATCAAGTTCTACAAATAAGTAGGAGTAAACGAAATGTTGCGTCGTGTGCTAAGTAATTGATGGGTTGATATTTTCAAAAAAAAACCAGTTCATATCTCCCCTTCACGCCTTCATTGGAGATGATCTGTTAATCTGTTCCCATAAATTTTTTCACCAACCCGCGACTCAGTTTTAGACTAAGCTGCAAAATTTCAAACCATCACGATTAATTTTATGACCAACGCGAGACCAAAATATAATGTTTTTATACTTTGTCGGCGAACATAAAACATTGCACAAACTAGAATTTTTCGGTTTCAGAATTTATACTGGTTTATGATTCATGTAAAGTTTCGAAAACATCTCAATATTACTTGTTCAACATATCTTCAGTCATTCCAAAAACGATTCACCGGAGCGCACTTGTTGGCGGTTTTTTTTTACATCTACTTGAGCTTTACATAGAAAAACAAACAGATTTACATGGGAAAAAAAACAAATTTACAAAAGAAAAAACAAAAGATCGAGGAGTCAGAAATTGCTCCAAGTTCGAAACAAACTGACAACACCAAAACCTGAAAAAATTGACGAGTGGCTTCGATATATTGGCTCTTCCTATATAAAAATATTGGTGCAGTCCATCATCCCTATGTAACCAGAGAGTGAGATTGCTAGAATACCAAGTGCTGTTTAAGGATGGCATTTTAGTATCTAATCCTATTTCCACCCTACTGTGCGGAAAGTAAAGTACAGCCTGTAAAACTACGCTTCCGTTCATAGTAGAAAAATATGTTTTCGACGCATCGAGTGGCCATAAGTTCACAAAGAAAAAGTAAAAAAGTACTGTGAATTAAATTAAAAAGTTCAAAAAATTATGTCTATTAAAAAATTAAAATTGATTGTATTTTTCAGAACATTATCACATTTGTGTCAAATCAATTTAAATTTGTCTTACTTTTGTTTTTTACATTCGTATTTTAAAATTCAAGATTTAATCGGACTCAAATTTTGGTTACCTTTTTCTAAAAGATCTTTCATTGCAGACTCCCGGATAACGTACAAAACGCAAGAGTTTGACTCGTGCACTATAGCAATTTAACCCCACGAAATTTTGCGGAATGCCAGGTTGGAAGTAGAGGCTGACAAGCCCTTTAGGGTCGTGTTTATGTGCCAACATATCTAAAAAAGCTGAACAAATCCATAGGATTATGGGTTCAAGCTCAAAAGAGATTGTAAAATTGTATGATTTGTTACCTGTTGGCCTTGGTTAAACCTTTTTAAATTTCTGTACCGGCTGCAAATGTCTGGAAAAGTACGCTAATTTTATTCAAGGAACGTTTTATAAATTGCGGGCCTTTAAAGTTCATTAAAAGGTTGCTTCATTTTGGTTCGAAATTTTTTTTCACAATCCGAGTTATTGGCAAAGTACGTTCTGTTCGAAATTTACGCGAATTAAGTTGCGCAAAATTGTTCCACTTCAAATGACAAAAAAATTATCTCCCTTTCTTCTTTGATTTTTACCGAAGTCCCTTTTGAAGTAAATTTGGATTAAGACGATTTTAAGATTTCAAAAATGGTTTCAAATTATTGTGATTTTAAATCGCTATGGCAACAAAAATTAGGTAGTGAAAATGTATGACGATAAGTTGTTATGAGTTAAGAACGTGGAAACCGTTCGATCATCTTGGAGTCTGTATTGATAGAGTACATTTAAAGTCGTTTCGTAAGAAGGCGAGACAACAGTTGGCACACAGTTGTCCACCTGGCACAGATAAGGCACTCATAGCCCCAGTTTATGGGCTAATTTTGAAGCGGATTTTTGCTGTAGGCAAGTACACTCCCCTAGGAGTCGGCAGTTAACCCATCCACCAAACGACTGATTAATAACCGAAGTGAATCGGATTTTACTTCCTCGTCATCAATATTCAACAAGTCATCTCCCTTCTTCTCTCTTAGCTTGATTCGCACAAATTATTATAGTCATACATTAAACGAAATTCGAAATTATACTCATATAATGACATTAAAATTGGTTTGTACACGAAAAAAAATGAAGAAAGATTTTGTTCAAAAAGTTTTAAGGAGCCGAAAATGATTTGATATTGCTAGCCAAATTAGGAACACTTGATATTCGAGACCCAGTTTTAGATCATGGTCAATCAAAGAAGTGCTTTGTTTTGCTTTGCCACAGTTTAGTTATATTCTTGCTCAGTAAAGTTTGATAGAAATATCTTTATCGAAAAGAATTATTGTCTGAGCTGAGTTTTGCAGAAGATTATGATGTTTACTTAATTGCAGAATATTTGTCTTAAACCTTCAAATCGATAAATCGATAACAAAACAAAAACTTTGAAATCCAAAAAGTTTTCAAATGAAATCACTTATATGCCTTATTATTGCCGTTTGGTCGAATTCTTTTGGATTTGGTGAATTACCACGCAATCGGGATGCAGATGATCAAAATTCAGACGATGGGTAACACAACACTAAGATAGTCAGAAAGACAAAAAGGGAGATAACCAAGAAACTTTTCTGCTATACGGCCCAAGATTCATCGTTTGGCTGTAACCAAAATTGGATCATAAAGCTTTGGTTTTGATTGACGAAATTAACAAATTCTAAGGAAATCTGAAGCTTAATTTTCAAAATTTCCATTTCAAAAGATAAAGAGAAATTCAGGTTTTTACTAAGGGGGTTTATACTTACAATACGACTCATTCCACGATTGGAAAACTCTTGTGGCCGGCAAATAAGACGGCAGATATTAAGACAAAAAACCGTTTAAGACGACGCTGCACACATTTCTCCAAATGCATTTCTGAGAAATATAAACCGTCTGAATTGGCACAGATAAATGGCTTAAAATAACAGTTTTAAATGGCTTTTACGCTCATTTGTCGCCTTAATATCATGTCTTAATGTACTGTCGTACTATTGTCCTAAAGGTATTCCTTTACTTTTGAATCAAAATAATGCCCGCAGCCAGAGGCGGATTTAGAGGGGGTCTTAAACGGTTTTCTTCTTAATCGAATCCTCAGGGATTCGACCCCTTGTCAAACCAAAGGGTCCCATCTTTGTACTATTTTGAGATATCCATTTTTGGCTGACGAACTATAAAAACTTTCTGAAGACGCCTTGGGCGCCAATACTTAATAATTTTGCGCTGGAAGCGCGCGCCAAAAAACGCAATTTTTTGGTTGCTTTTTTCGGCCTGTTTTTTCAAAATAATGCTTGCGGCGAAGAAAATTTGGCCAAAAAAGCCTTGGCGAAAAAATCAATTTGATCGACCTAAAAAAAACGAAACTTTCGAAAAATTTTTAAAGGTTTTGATAAAGCTTTTCCGACCATGGTTTGCTTATTGTCTGAAATAACCAGCGCCTCTTTGAAATTGGACTTTACAATCTCTGAAAAACTTCACACCGGTCGGTGCATATTCAATCCGCTATGTGAAGACTCGAAATCGATGTTCTGTCGTTGGTTCCAAAGTTCACCGCTCAACTTTGTTGGAGAAGACCTTTCAATCAATTCAACTGGCTTGTATTACCGTATTTTCCAACGTCTTGAGAGATGCTGCGATTTTTTTCAAAATAGCGAAAATGTTGCGAGACTTTTCGAATCAATTCTTTTCCCGCCTTGTGTCAATATTGATGACGGCTCAAAAATGGACAGAAAATTTCAAGTTTTTCCTCCTTGTAGAAGTTTGTGTCTGGAATTGAACAGAGCTTGTAACCCTGACTGGTTCGACTGCCAGTTTTTCCCGAGACCTCGAGATACCAATTTTAACTGCGTACCGCCAACTGAATTTGGTATTTCTTTTGATCATTCCTACAATAGAAAACGAATCTTTTATAATTGAAACTATGACGTTATTGTTTTCCACATGCTTTCCACTTCAAACAACTTTAGTCCAGGTGTAACTTTAGATTGACAATCGATTTCAACTAACATGAAATGACCTTTTCATTATGGATAAAATCTTCTGATAGCTTTAATTGTCATAAAAAAACCTGCTACTGTGCAACTAGCGCAGAACGCTTCAACGAAATGTCTTTCCATTTTCAATATTTTCAATCCTTTTTGCTCGTGCTTTTCTCAAAAGATTATTATTGGATTGAATTTACTACACTTTTCAAAAAATTTTGGAGATGAAAGGTAAAAATTTCAATCTTTTCAAGATTTTGTTCAGTTTGAATTGAAAACAAGACTGCTCGTAAAAGATCGAAGGCCTGACTGTTCTAACTGCATTTTAAGGTATTTGAAGTAGCGTTCGCTTATAGAAAATGGGTGATATTTAAAGTAGATGATCAAAATTCAGACGATGGGTAACACAACACTAAGATAGTCAGAAAGACAAAAGGGGAGATAAACATGAAAATTTTCTGCTATACGGCCCAAGATTCATCGTTTGGCTGTCTCCAAAATTGGATCATAAAACTTTGGTTTTGATTGATGAAATTAACAAATTCTAAGGAAATCTGAAGCTTAATTTTCAAAATTTCCATTTCAAAAGATAAAGAGAAATTCAGGTTTTTACTAAGGGGGTTTATACTTACTATACGACTCATTCCACGATTGGAAAACTCTTGTGGCCGGCAAATAAGACGGCAGATATTAAGACAAAAAAACCGTTTAAGACGACACTGCACACAATTCTCCAAATGTGTTACTGAAAAAAATAAACCGTCTGAATTGGCACAGATAAATGGCTTAAAATAACAGTTTTAAATGGCTTTTACGCACATTTGTCGTCTTAATATCATGTCTTAATGTACTGTCGTACTATTGTCCTAAAGGTATTCCTTTACTTTTGAATCAAAATAATGCCCGCAGCCAGAGGCGGATTTAGAGACGGTCCCAAACGGTTTTCTTCTTAATCGAATCCTCAGGTATTCGACCCCCTGTCAAACCAAAGGGTCCCATCTTTGTACTAATTTGAGATATCCATTTTTGGCTGACGAACCATAAAACTTTCTGAAAACGCCTTGGGCGCCAATATTTAATAATTTTGCGCTGGAAGCGCGCGCCAAAAAACGCGATTGTTTGGTAGCTTTTTTCGGCCTGTTTTTTTTAAATATTGCTAGCGGCGAAGAAAATTTGGCCAAAAAAGCCTTGGGAAAAAAATCAATTTGATCGACCTAAAAAAACGAAAATTTCGAAACTTTTTTAAAAATTTTGATAAAGATTTTCCGACCATGGTTTGCTTATTGTCTGAATTAACCAGCGCCTCTTTGAAATTGGATTTTACAATCTCTGAAAAGCTTCACACCGGTCGATGCATTTTCAATCCGCTATGTGAAGACTCGAAATCAAACTTCTGTCGTTGGTTTCAAAGTTCACCGCTTTACTATGTTGGAGAAGACATTTTAATCAATTCAACTGGCTTTTATTACCGTTTTTTCCAACGTCTTGAGAGATGCTGCTATTTTTTTTCAAAATAGCGAAAATGTTGCGAGACTTTTCGAATCAATTTTTTTCCCGCCTTGTGTCAATATTGATGACGGCTCAAAAATGGACAGAAAATTTCAAGTTCTTCCTCCTTGTAGAAGTTTGTGTCTGGAATTGAACAGAGCTTGTAACCCTGACTGGTTCGACTGCCAGTTTTTCCCGAGACCTCGAGATACCAATTTTAACTGCGTACCGCCAACTGAATTTGGTAATTTTTTTCATCATTCCTACAATAGAAAACGAAACTTTTATAATTGAAACTATGACGTTAATGTTTTCCACATGCTTTCCACTTCAAGCAACTTTAGTCCAGGTGAAACTTTAGATTGACAATTGATTTCAACTCACATGAAATGACCTTTTCTTTATGGATAAAATATTCTGATAGCTTTAATTGTCATAAAAATACCTGCTACTGTGCAACTAGCGCAGAACGCTTCAACAAAATGTCTTTCCATTTTCATTATTTTCAATCCTTTTTGCTGGTGCTTTTCTCAAAACATTAATGTTCGTTTGAATTTAATACACTTATCAAAACATTTTGGAGATAAAAGCTAAAAATTTCAATCTTTTCAAGTTTTTCTTCAGTTTGAAATGAAAACAAGACTGCTCGTAAAAGAGCGAAGGGCTGACTGTTCGAACTGCTTTTTAAGGTATATGAAGTAGCGTTCGCTTATAGAAAAAGGGTGATATTTAAAGTAGATGATCAAAATTCAGACGATGGTTAACCCAACACTAAGATAGTCAGAAAGACTAAACGGGAGACAACTATGAAACTTTTCTGCTATACGGCCCAAGATTCATCGTTTGGCTGTATCCAAAATTGGATCATAAAGCTTTGGTTTTGATTGACGAAATTAACAAATTCTAAGGAAATCTGAAGCTTAATTTTCCAAATTTCCATTTCAAAAGATAAAGAGAAATTCAGGTTTTTACTAAGGGGGTTTATACTTACTATACGACTCATTCCACGATTGGAAAACTTTGTGGCCGGCAAAGTTCACCGCTTTGGTTCCAAAGTTCACCGCTTTACTTTGTTGGAGAAGACATTTCAATCAATTCAACTGCCTTGTTCAATCAATTCAACAAAATGTCTTTCCATTTTTATTATTTTCAATCCTTTTTGCTTTTCTCAAACCATTAATATTGGTTTGAATTTACTACACTTATCAAAAAATTTTGGAGATAAAAGGTAAAAACTTCAATCTTTTCAAGTTTTTCTTCAGTTTGAAATGAAAACAAGACTGCTCGTAAAAGAGCGAAGGCCTGACTGTTCTAACTGCGTTTTAAGGTATATGAAGTAGCGTTCGCTTATAGAAAATGGGTGATAATTAAAGTAGATGAAAAAAATTCAATTTCTTTTTGCGGTTTTTAAATCAACCCCCCATAGGCTATTTAAAGTACATGGTGATATTTTTCGCTGATAGCGAAGCAATAAATATACTAAAAAGTTTGCCTCAACTCAATTTCATATACGGATTAAATTTCGCGCGTCAATCGTCCAAAATTTGCTTAATTGACAATTTTAAAGCCAACATTAGTTTGCGAAAAATGATCACATGTGACATATATTTTTAAATTTGAACTCAGAATTACAATAAATTTTGATTGATAAAAAAAGTGTTTGTCGAAAAATGCTAGTTAAAAATCGGAAATTTTCTGGAGAAAAAACCGCCCAAAAGACCACAAATGTTTCGCCATTTTCTTTGAACATAGTCGGAACACAACATTCTTCAATCTTGATATCGGAAAACGCTGAATGATGCTTCTAAAGAGTTCATTTAAACTTGAATTTTATTTTTTTTGATGAATTATAGAGCAAAACGTAAATGTTGAACTTTTGCATAATTTTGTAAACATGAAAATGCTTTAAGCTAATGCAACAATCGATTTTTTCAAAATTTTAATATGTAATAAGGTACTCAAATTGGTTCAATAATTTTTTTAGGCACTCAAATGGGCGTAAAGGCAGAACTTGAAAAATTTAAATATAGTTTTAGTTCAAATAAAGAGTTTGTCATTCAAACAACCATCTTAGTCCTGTTATGTAACATAATATGAAAATTTTTTAAATCACATTTTTCTGCCAGAAAAGCTAAAAAATTGAAAACTAAGTTAAGTTTTTGCAAACTCAGATAAGTTATTGCAAACTCAGATAATTCTCAAAAAAATATATGCAAAGAGGGAAAGAGAAAATCAAAGTTTTGAGTTGTAATCTGGCATTCAAACTGTGTTTCAAATTGTTCGAGAACTGCGTTGGTCTGATCTTGATTGTTTTTTAAGATAAAACTCAACTAACTTTCCAAGTGATTTCCTGTTGATTCCCCTCCTTCGTTCTCAAAATTTGTTTCAGAGTGGGTTACCTTATTGGATTCTAACCTGCTCCTGGTTCTCGAAAACGGCAGAAGAAATGAATAGAAAACAGCCCAATTTGAAGCAACTTTTTTGTTTCTTAGTATTAGCGTTATTGAACTAAAACAATACTGCTCGTATCAAGGCAAATCCCTGAATGTTCCGACTGCCGTCCAAATTGTATGGAGTAGTCTTCGCCTTTGAAAGAGTTCATAAACATTCCAGAAATCAAATGAAAAATTTTCTGCGTTTTTTGAAAAACCTCTCTTTACGGTATGTAAAATCCAATCAGTAATTTGCCTTATAGGATAATACAGAAGAGTCCAAAAAGCAGTCTAATGGCTCAGTCTATTTTGGAACGATTTCTAAGAAGGAACAAATCTCCACTAACGTTTTAATAGCTAGAAAAATGTTAATTGCCCCAAATTGGCCAAATTAGCAACTTTAAACCCCCATAATTTTACAAAAAAGAGTCACAAGTCAAATATCTTTTTAAAATTTGAGCTCAGGACAACAATAAAAAAACCACCGCAGGCACAAATTTTCCGTCATTTTCTTCAAACATATTCGGAACAATTGGAACTTGATCTAAACTACGTTTTATCATTTATAAATTAGATATTTTACCAATGTAAAATATTTAATATTAACCAATCACAATCCATCCAACTAACTACCCACTTATTTGTAAAGTGCTGAAATTACTTGTAATTTCAGCACCAGAGAGATTTGAATTAAACTTAGAAAATAGTTGCCTCTCCCGAGTACTTCAGCTGCCGCAACAATACCAGTATACTCTAGATCTATTGAGCCTAGCAGAGACTAGTTAAACACCCTGAGACTAGTAGTTATAAGAGTAAGATTAGGATCGGTATTAGACTAAGAAGTTGCACGAATCTATCCGGCCGAAAATAAGATAGCGTGACGAGCAGACGGTGTACCTTATCCGAAATTACTCTATGAGATAGACCTCCATACCTAACTCACAATAATGTTTTACTGTAAATAGAAAAAGTTATTCAGTCTTTTTGAGGCAGTAGTAACAACAGAGGTGCGACAATGAGTCCAATGAGGTTGTGATACTGTAACTGGGCTTTCTTCGAATTGAAAAGGTTTTATTTGATATTACCTCGAAGATAATTTATGCAGTCTTTTTATCAGTGCTAAATGTTTAGACAAAGTTTGATCGGTGATTTGAGCTGAAACTGATTTTAAAAAATACCCTTAGACAACAATTTGAGTTGTGTATGAATGGTTGAAAAATGGTTGCCAAAAACGTTTAACCAGAAAAACAGATGACCAATGAAAAAAATTGCCAACCCTTTTGTCGAATTCTTATTACTGAAAACAATGTCAAAATCTTTTTTGGAAGAAAAAAAATACAGGCGTATACAAACATTTTAGTAAAAACAAGTGTATAAAAACACACATCGATGTATACACAGGTGTACAAATCAGGTATCTCATCAAAATTAATAGTTATAGGTTGGTTTCTATATAAGTTTTAAAAATTCATTTGGTCTCGAGAAACGTTGGTCTGATTTTACCAATTCAGGTACAGTTTTATAGGTTTTTCGACTAACTTTTGATTTTACTGTTTTTCTCTTGCAACATTTTCTTGACGTATTTATACTGCCATTATGCAACAACGTGTTTATAGCGCCAATTTATCTAGTATAATCAAGACAAAGACTAGATGGGCGAATCAACATGGCGTCAAAAAACTTAAAACTTATCTTTGCGCAATTTTTTGAAATCATAGGTATAGTTGGAAAAGTTTGTCTTTTGTGCTGCTTACTTAAAAAAAGTTGTTGGCCAAGTCTTTACGATATCACCCTGTAGGAATACCGCACTTAAGTTCAAAAATAATGAAAACGATAGACGTTTATAAAGAAGGATTGCTAGATATTCAGGCAAGATCAACGAACAGTGAAGTTACTTTACGAGCCTTTGGAACCAAAAAACAATCAACTAACATAATTGTCAGAGAAAATAGGAGAAAGTGAAAGATGAGAGAAAAGAGAGGAGAAAGGACAGAAACAGAGAGAAGAGAGACAGGCAGAGAGAGAGAGAGAGAGAGAGAGAGAGAGAGAGAGAGAAAGATAAAGAAGACATAGGGAGAGGAGAGAAAGAGAGAGAGAGAGCGAGGTAGAGAGAAAGATAAAGAAGACATAGAGAGAGGAGAGAGGAGAGGAGAATAGTGGTAACATAGCTCCAACGGAGAAAGAGAATGAGACATTGGCAACAACCGTTAAAGCCAAACATTAGAATAGTACACATTTAAAAAACTCAAACGATAAAACTGTAGATTAATCAGCACATGAAGGATAGATCTGAAAAAAAAACATTCCCGGCTGACGTTGCTGAGCAAATCACTAATTTTCCAGCATTTTCACAACAATTTCTAGAGCTGTAAGCCTTGTAGATGACTCGAATGTGGTTAATTATAAGCCATCTATGTTTATAGGTTCAAACGAGATTTAGTTTTGCAAAACTGGATCACTGATCAGAAAGATTTTATCAACATTCTCAAGAGTAAAAGAAGTTTTGCTTAAAATTTTCATTTAAGCCCTGTGATGGCTTTATATGCTTATTGAAATAGCAAAACTGCATCAAAATTCATTCCACAAAAAAGCCAGTTTTATCAAAATACATTCATCACAAACGCCAGTTTTCTGCGGGTATGTTGTATGGAGGAAACAAGTGTGAGATTTAAGTTTTTCCAATTTGCAATCATATAATTAAAGTGTAATTTCACTGTTATTGCTGTTATCAGAAAAAAAACGCCCAAAAACTGCACTGTTACAGTACTTCGGTTCTTATCTCTGATTTCATCTCTGATCAGAGTTGAAGTAGCACAATCTGGGTTAATAGTTTTGGTGATATGAATGGGTTGAAAGCAAAACATGCAGATCAAAAAGACAACTTTGTAACTCGTCAAGCCGGCAGTAACACGGTGAGCCGTGAGATTCAGAAAACATTCACATGATTTTTTTACGTCAACTCAATCGTGATCAGGGGCAGATCTAGGATTTTCTCGAGGGGGGAGGGGTGGACTTTCAAAAAAATTTCGAATTTTTTTTCGGTCGACTAAACTGATCTTCCGAGCTCCTCCAAAGCAATAAAAAATTTAAAAAACCCTGTATGGTCAAATTTTCTGCGCCGCAAGCAAAAAATTGAAAAAACAGACCAAAAAAGGCTTTTTAGGCACTTTTTGGGAAAATGTTGATAAAAAAAACCGCGCTTTTTCGGCGCGCGCTCCCCCCTCAAAGTTAGTATTTATTGGCGCCCAAGGCACCTTCAGAAAATTTTCAGGGTACGTCACCAAATATGGATATTTCGAAATAGTACAAACGGGGGACCCTTTGTTTCGGCAGGGGTTCGAATCCCTGAGGGGGGATTCAAACTTCCCCCACCCCCACATCCCCCCCTAAATCCGCCCCTGATCGTGATAAAAACTCCACGTGTAATATATGCTGTGACAAGTAGAAAATGAAGGAAGCTTTTCTCCCTTAAGTAGAAATGAAAGCGACGCACTCCAAATACGAGACCGGTTGGCATGGTTGCCAAATTTTTAAATGACCACAAAATCAATATTTATATTGTGTATCACCAATTTTTCCTGGTAGCTGGAAACGAAACCATTTTTTTTTAAATAAGTATTTTAACATTTAAACTTTTTTTCAGATGGTTCGCGATAACCATTTGAATCTACTTAACAGAAAGGTGAAGGTTGTTAAGTAGATCAAATTGGTCGATTTTTCGGCCAATCAGAATGCAGCAAAATTAGAATTCTCAATAGAAAGCTCATTACTAAATTACTGTATTTATTTATAGGAGTGGAGATTCTTAAGTAGGTACCATAGGGGGGATTGTAAAGTGGATCCGACTATTTTTATTTAAATAGACTCGAAACAAAATTGAATTCTATTCAAAATCTGATTCGTGATCGCTACATTGCAAAAATTTTTATATCAAAAAATGATTAACTGAGAAATATTTTTAACTTGTTTCAAATTATAGACCAGAATATTTTCTTACACAAGGATAAAAAAAACAAGACTGCTCGTATATCTTCCGACTGTCCCTTAATTTATATCGAATAGTTTTTGGGAAAAAAATATTGAAAATCTTTAAACTTTGGACAATATCCAAGTGTGAAATATTGAGTCGTATGAAATTAATACAATCGATCCGATTAGCTAGCCCTAATTCAGTTTGGAACGATTTTGTTGTGCGGGATAATTCGCCACGCATTAGTTTTTCGCGTTACGCTCTCAGCATTATGAATGAACTCTTCAAAGCGCGCATAATTTAATCCAGAACATTGCAAATTTGGCAATTTTCAAACCCCCAGAACCATACAAAAAATATCGGAGGTGAAATATCTTTTAGCTTTGAGATCAGAATGTCGATATCTTCAATCAGGTTTTAAAAAATTTGGCGAAAATTTGTTTCGATTGGTGAAAATTGACTGAAATTGACTGAAAAAAAACCACACCGATCAAAAAATATTCCGTTTTTTTTCGAAAGTCGGAACAAAAAGGATCCATAGAGATTTGAACGTGTCTACTGAATGCGTGTGAATTACGCTTTAAAGTCTGTGTAAACAAAACTGTGTTAACTCATCGATAAGTTGATTTGAAATATCCACTTATCGAAATTCTTTTTGCTTTTGCCCTTTCTCTCTCCTCATATAACCTGATGCTATTGTGTAACGAAGGTTTCTACAAAATAAGGTCTGAAAACTAAGATTGAATTAGCCTATTTAATGATCATGTCATTTTCAAAACAAGCGGATTTAAATAAAACCTTCAATTAAAATCTAATTTGCAGTTTTGGAAAATAAAGAGGCAATAAGTCGAGTTCCTATAGTTTTTGTTTTGAATTTCGAAGAAAGTGAGTAATATACATGCTCGGGGTAATTTTTCTATTCAGATCACTTTTAAAAAACCCCGATCTCGCAAGGTATCCATCTTTTGATCTGCATGCGGTCAGCCGAGCGTTCATACCACTATGGTAACCTGCAATGATTCCGGCAAAAACTGCGTTTGCATTATCCCGGACTATAAAATTTTTTAAAATTGAGTCAAGGCAACAAGTTTGTTTTTATTAATTCAATACCACATACGACTCAAATTGAAACACATATTTTTTGATAATATCGGCCTGAACTCATATTTTTGCTAATATTAAATTAACCAAAATATCTGATAGAATTAAAGGGCAGTCGGAACAATCAGAGCTTTACCCTGATACGAGCAGTCTTGTTCACCTATGTGTTAGTTCTTAAAAATAGAAGCAAAACTAATCACCTTTAAACTGTTAGGGAACAGTGATGTTTAACGTGTATCAGTTCAAAAAAAATACAAAACGAGTTTCAAAGCAGATTGCGAACTTTTTAAGTTGATGGCAGAATCAATTGTGAAATTGATTTTAAAAATTACCAAGATAGCTTGGCACGTATTGTTGCAAGACACATTTTGCTCGCACCTTCAAAGAAAATAACACCATCTATACGTTTTGGAGCAGATTTTTCATTCAGACTAAAGCGAACAAATAATTTTAGACCCCAATGAAGGGTGTCTATTTCAGTTCAAGTAAAAATTGATATTTTGCGACTTGCTGGAATCGTTTTTTGCGACTTGCTGGAAAAATGGAAAATTTTAATTTAACTTCCTTGTTTTGGTCTAATTTAAGAGCACTCGGATGTTTTGTTTTTGATGCTGCGGGCATAATGCTAACGATTAGAGCAAGCCTGCAAACTATTCCGAATTCAAAACTGATCCAAATTGAATTGAGTTAAACTTGAAATGAGGCACATTTTTGGTCAAAAACATTTCCCTAGCACCTTTCCCATAATATGGGATTTTTGTGTGCAAAATTTGAAATTCTTTATTTTATATATGAGTTGATTCTCAGATCTGATATTCTATATTTCAGATCTTGACAAGGTTTTAAAAATTCAAATCTGAAAATTGGATCTGAAATAGAAAAATTCAGATCTGAAATAACCTTGAAAAACAAATTTTCAGATCTGAAACTAGATCTGAGAAACCCTTTGTTAAGTTATAATTTATGCATTTCGAGCAAACAATTGAGTTTTTATTTTTCAAAGTTTCTGCAATACACAATTATGGTTAGATTTTTACTCGCTGTAAAAAAATTCCAAATCCTTTCACAAGCAGTTTTTTCCAATGTTTTTCACATGATTGGGAAAACATATTTTGGCAGTTTCCCATTTGAGAATTTGCTGAGTGCCTGTTAGTAGTTAGCAGAAGCTATTAAATACAAAGTACCAAAAATGGCAAAAATTGTGTCAGAATCATTGATTTTTCAGATCTGAAATAAACAAGAAAAACTAAATTTCAGATAACCAATTGAATAAAATTTACAAAACAAAAAATATTTAACAAAAAAATCTAAATAAGACCGATTCAAATTAATCGTAAAAACAACCAAGGATATCAATTTAGCAATAAATACAATAGCAATACATAGATTTAAGCAAGTTCCAGAAAGCCATCATTTTATAATGCCGTGAACCAAATTGTAGCTGCCGTCTCACAACCGATACTGAAAAAAGAACATGCTAAATTAACATAATACAGCATGCACACCCGTGCCTAATAAATGTCCTAATTCAGATCTGAAATATTCTTTTTCAGATCTAAATTTCAGATCTAAATTGGGTTGTGATATGTAAAAATAACTCTTAGATCTTATCAATTTCAAAATCATTTTCAGATCAAATTTAAGATCTGAAATTTAGTTTTTATTGAATATTTTAGATCTGGTTATCAATGATTTTGGCACAAATTTTGCTATTTTTGATAATTTTGTGTTTGATAGCTTCTGCTTCATACTAGAAGGTACTCAGCAAAATCTCAAATAGGAGACTCCCAAAAAACTTTTCCTCAAGCATGAGATAAACATTGGAAACGCATGAAAATCAAGAATTGATAGGTCTTCTAAGAGTTTTTGAAAACATTTGAACACAGTTGAATAAGAAATTCAGTAGAAAAACTGTTTAAAAAATTGTTTGTGAAAGTTTTTTTTTACCGCTTGTTAATCTAAACATAATTGTGTATTGCAGTAACATCAAAAGAACTCATTGGTTTGCTCGAAATGCATAAATTTTAAATCAACAAAAAGTTTCTCAGATCTAATTTTAGATCTGAAATTTTGTTTTTCAAGGTTATTTCAGATCTGAAATTTTCTATTTCAGATCCAAAATTCAGATCTGAAATTTTCAAGTTCTAATCAAAATCTGAAATAAAGAATTTCAGATCTGAGCATCAACTTATGTAGGAAATATGGAACTTCAGATCTTGCACAGAAAATTCCCTGGGTACAATTACTGAGAGAGATTTTTCTTGAGCGCAACTTTTTGGTACCTTTTGCGACCAAAAACCACACTTAAATCAACTTTTTGGGCCTTATTTTCTCTCAAATAGCATGTTTTTTGACAAGAAAATTACATTTTTCAGACAAAATATTTTTTTTAGACAAAACAAATAACCAATTTTAAACATATTCTAAAGAATTTTATACCAAGTACAGGGGCAGATCTAGGATTTTCTTGAGGGGGATTTCAAAAAAATTATCTCAAAATTTTTCACCTTTTTTCTAGGTCGACCAAATTGATTTTCCGAGCTCTCTCAAATCAGTAAAAAGACCCTGTTTTGGTCAAATTTTACGCGCCGCAGGCTAAATTTCGTGAAAAAAGGCCAAAAAGGCCTTCCGCCCACTGCCCCTCCCCAAATCCTCCTTAGAACAAGTATATACATATTTATACTTGAAAAACCACCTTTTTAAACAATATAATTTGTTTTTACACAACCAAAAACCCTTAATTTGAATTTTATGAAATTCCTGTATTATTACATTTTAGAGTTTAAATCATTTACTTAAAATCAATTATGTAATCGATTGCAATCTTAATTTGACAAATGCGGGGCTCTGTCTGCTGCTCTTTGAAATATTCTGCTCTATAAGCAGCCGATTTCTGCTAACTCTGCTAAACTCTGGTGCTAGCAGAATCTTTTGGAACCTGGTTCTCACTGATTCACTGAGTTTATTGAGTTTCATTGTTTCATCCTGCAAATCTTGTCAAGATCTGAAATAAAGAATTGCAGATCTGAGAATCAACTTAATTCAGAAATAAAGAGTTTCAGATCTTGCGCAGAAAATCCTCTGGGTACGTGCATTTTTCCAGATATTTTTGCTGACTTCTGAAATAAGATATCCAACAGCTAGAAAACTTGTGCAACTGGGTCATTGAATACTTTCAGGCAGGTTGATGTCAAGAAATTCATTGTTCACCAAAATCGTTACCGCAACAGTTACTTACACAAAAACCTTTTGATTTGAAAATATTGCGTTCAAATTAGTCTCACAATCAACCAACCATAATCTAGGAACAAATAATCGCCAGAAAAGTTTCAAAACCAGTCATATGTATTAAAATTTTTCAAAAAAAAATTAAACTAAAAAGTCTAAATTTTCCCGAAGAAAAACAAACCACACCGAGCACAAACTTTTCGAATTTTTCTTCGAAAATCAGAGCACAAATAAATTTGATTTTAGACATTCTTGGTTGCACATCGAGTTAAAACTTGATTTGGAATCAGTTTATAACTGCATTCACCCTAAAAAAATCCATGAAAGTGTACATTTGCTCATATGAACCGTCCAATGATAGCAAAATGTACATCAACCAGAGAAGTCAAGAAATCTACTTTTACCTTTTTTTTACATTCACGTGTAATTGCCAATTTCTCTTTAGGTAGTTTGTTTGTTGTTATCACCGATATTCATTCAGGCTTTGCGAGAATAATTTTTTTCCAAGATTGTCGGATTAGAAAAGATGTTTTGTAGTGTGGTGTAATATGGCTCTTCCTTATTTGAAGTCGAAGTTCTTTTCTGTTTGAATTATTGAAACGTTCAGAAATAATATTTTAGTGGAAGAAATCTTTTCTGTTTGAATTTTTGAAATTTTGGGAAATTGCAGTACCCCGCCATCTATAGAAAAACGCTTGTTTTAAATCTTACTTTGAGATAGCAGAAAAGAACAGCCGGTTTCTCAAAAAAACCTTTCCGGCCGTTTTTGGCAGCTTAAATGGATTCCAATTGAGCTTCAAAATGGTCAAAATTTTACTTAGTGGCGTATTCAGAAAAATTGATAGTGGTGGGGGCGGTTTTTCGAAAAAAAAATCGAAAGTTTTATTGAACTTTTTTTTAGGTCGACCAATTTAATTTTTTGAGCTCTCCGAAAATACTATAAGGACCCTATTTTTTCAAAAACTTTTTGCGCCGCAGGCATTTTTCCGCTAAAAAAAAACAGGCTACGGACGTTTCGAGCACTTTTAAAAATCATTTGGTCAAAAGTTGCGTTTTTTAGGCGCACGGCTGCCCCTCAAATTTAGTTATATTGCCGCCAAAGGCGCCTTTCGAAAACTTTTGAATTTGACTAGTCGTAAATGATGCCAAAGGGGGACCCTTTGGAAAAAAAATGGCAACCAGAATTGTGGGGGGGGGGGGGCAGTCATCGAACCCTCCACCCCCTTGGCACGCTATCGAGTTTATTACAGTAAATATTGAAAGCTACAGTTATTTCATACATTTTCGTTTCAACTATGCAGTATATCAGTATGAAACACAGAAGAACACAAGCCACTCTTTTCGAAATTCATTTCATAGTTCAAAATTTGCTACTATGTTTTTCAAAATTGATATACTGCCAATATTTTTGAGGCATCTACTTGAAATCTGTGAGTTATCGGAACTACAGTGATTAGGGTTTTTGCGGATATGAGAAGGTTCTAGGTCAAGTTGACCAAAATTCGGCGTGTTTCGTCTGTCTCGATCAACGTTGGGCATGTTTAAACTTTCTCAATAAAATTTTGGTATCGAGAAACTCTTTCGGTTTTGCTCGACGTAATTCAGATATATCTTTCTACATTTTAGTTCAGATATCTTTCTATCTGCTCAACATTTTTGACTTTCTTGGCAAAACAAGAAAATTAATTTGTTTGGTCGAGTTGAGTTGCTTTTGCCTTTTTTCCCTCAATAGTTTAACCCTCGCAGCTTTCAACCCTCAATAGTTTTGCTCAACATCAGTGGCGACCGCGGGAATTTTTTGAGAGGGGGTTGGCTTTTTAAAAACTGACCGAATTTTTGATGAATTTTTATTTGTACTATATTGAATTTCTGAGCTTTATTGAACACGATGAAAAAAAAAACACGGCAGATGACAAATCATTGAAAAGCAGGCCAAAATGACGCTTTATAATTTTTTGGAACTTTTTCACCGAAAAATCACGAAGCCTCCATTCCCCTCGACAGGCCACAGCTCGATATGTTTTCATTTGTTTGTCTAAAAATGAGAAGTGTCTTGTTCTATGCTTTGACTCTCTCGGCTAAAATTGGGTACTTTTGGACTACTGTACTCGACCTATGCTTTGACTTTCTTGGCCAAATTTGGGTAACTTTTGACATTGTGCTCGACTTAAAATTGCTTCTGGACCGCGGGTTTACAGGCGCAAAATCTCACCCGCTGGTTTTTCAAAGTCGAAAAATAAGTGAAGCACCTGGGTTCGAGTTTTATCAAGGTATTTACGCATCAAATCATTCTTTTCCCGAATTTTGGTGCCTAGATTATTGCCCAACGCGAGATGTTTGCTGTGTTTAGAGCCCAAATTTGGTTTTCTGGAGGAGAATGTGTACCAGGTGGTGGACATGGACAGGAATGTGTTACTCATGGCCAAGGAGGAAGACAGTGTGATTAAGAAGTTGTGTGCCGGACCCACCAGGGACATACATCTAAAGTTCACAGACCAACACAGTCTGTATTATTTCCATACTTTTGAACGAGCTTAAATGACTTATTTAAATTAGTTAAATTTCATCGCCAATAAAAAGGAGTATAAAAACGACCATTGCTTTTGAATGGCAAGAAAATTGTTGTTTAAGAATTAAAAACTGAACGTGTTTTTGCGCAAACGGAAAAACCAAATAGCGCAAACATCTGAAGAACAGCTTTACTGGCGGAAGTATCCAAATGTATTCAAAAAATACGGCGATATTAAAAATACGGCGATACCTTATTTAGCGATACGCTCAAATTCTATTTTTCTCGCCATTTAAGCACTAGAAACTACGAACCAGGTATCCAACACTGGACCATTATCATTAAAGATAATCAAAAACATTCATGATTTTGAAATTTTTCAAGATTTTTCTATTGTCTAAATACTCGTTTTTTTTCTGCTGGGTGGCCGTTTGCATCCCAAAATGGGCCTGCATTTGATTATCCTGCTGTAATTTTTCTTTTGATTTTTTTTGAAGAAGGCATTAAAAGGCAAATCATAGTAGATTGCAATTGTTTTCTATAAGAAAAACCTGCGTTTTGAACTCTTTTTATTTAGGGTGACTATCATGTAAGTTGGGATGTTTGCTCTGTGATGTTCGCAATATCGGATGCTTGCTTTGCCACCAGCAGATTTTTCATACCTATATATCATTTTGTCTGGGGCAAACATCCGATATGTCAAACGCCCGATGTAATAATTAAGATAATTACGATAATAAATTAGGATAATTACTATAATTACGATAACTTCCCAAAGAATTTCTAAAACAAGACATGTACCTCAATTAATTGATTCCAACTGAGCCGACTCTCGGTTTAAGGTCGGCGTGGGAGGGGCTGCACTGCGTGTGTCTGTCGCCGCTGGCTATAGTTTTAATAAGGAATCCTACCCGTTTTTTTTAGGCTCGCATCACAATAATGCGACTGCTCGGCGGCTATAATTGTTTGTGCCAATACAGCAAGTTTTAAGCGAAGGCTAGACATCGGATCTTTCCATATGTTTTTAAGTAGTCGGTTTGCATGAACTTGGTTTTTCGCAAGCTTGACATGTCGGATATTTCCACAGTACCCCCATTATTTACAAATCACAAGCTATTTTTTTGATATTCCAAAATCTAAAATGATTGAATGCTAAAAAATTTAGACGAAAATGATCAAACTACAAAAATTGCGAAAAAACAAAGGAACCAGAGCCTCGCATGTTTTTTTAAACAAAAATTAGCCGTTTATAAGGAAAACCTTGGCGGCAAGAAAATTAAACAACAAGAAATTTAGACGATTCGAAAGTAAATGAATGAAGACAATAACTTGCGTCCCAATTGCGTGAAAATTGTTTCCCCCTTCGAAACAAATTATATAGAGACAGATTATTGTTCCGACTTTTGAAGAAAACGGAATATTTAAGCTCGGTTTGGTTTTTTTAATTCACCCGCAACCAAGTTTAGGCGTAATTAATTGATTGTAACGGATTATTATGATGATTTTTTGACAATTATAATTGATTATAATTACCAAACTTAGTTGTTTACAAAATTTATAATTAATTATAATTGTGATATCTTCCAAGAGATTATAATCTCTTATAATCGATTATAATTGATTATAGTTACGCCTTAAAATCAGTTCTTACGCCTTAAAATCAGTTATACTTGATTATAACCGATCTTTATTTCTTATTTTGCCAAAATTTTATCAAATCAAAACAATATTCGAAGGATATCTGATGGGTTATTAATTTTGTGTGGGTTATTAATAAAAAAAATCTCTAAAAGAGAGACCTTTGGAACTCTTTGGTTCATCTGAACATAAAGTTTTACCACAAAACAAAAGTTTCGTAGAGATCCTTTCATATTACTGGAAAAATTCCCACGGTAGATGAAAAATACATTTTCAGAATCAATCAGGAAATTAAATCAATTTGCTGATGTTTTGATGATTAAAAAATCTTAGAATATGCATCACAAAACAACTCTAATGGGGAAGAAAAAAAACCTCATAATTTTGAATTGATTGAAAACTTTCAAAACAATGCTCTCATTTTTCATAGGAACCAACGTCCTGGGGGTAAATTTATAAAGACTTATTTAATTGGTAATGACTCATAGCAAAGATAATTGCACGCTAATTTCTAGCCAAATGCATGCGTTTTCGCGTTTTTTAATTTATTGACGTGACCCTATGAAACTTCAAAACTTTTCCTTTTTTGAAATTTAGTTTTCACAAACCTATTTAATTTATAATCGCTTGAGAACATATATGCAAAAAAAATTGATTCAAATCAATTATATTTTTTTAAAGAACTAAGAAATGCTTACATTGGAAACAAAATATTATAATCATTTAATAATTGATTATATTAGATTTTTTCTGCAATTTTGGTAAGACAGGTCCTAAAATTAAAATATTATAGATTGTTAACTCCTGAAACTCGATGCTGGTACGAACTTAATATTGCTTGAATAAACACTTCTTTTCTTTAATAACAGAAAAACTTTGATGTTGGTCAGCCAAAAATGGATGTCGTTAAGTTATACCAAATGGAGGAACCTTTGAAAAAGTTTTGGCAACCAGAATTGAGAGGTAGGAGCGGTCGCACCCCGTCACCCCCCTTCCCATCGGTAAAAAAAATTGTTGGCCCAGTTCTTTTTGTCTAAATTCGCAACAAATTATTGTCTAAATTCAATAATTTTACGATCTTCTAATTTCCTAAGCCCCGTAAATCATTGTAAAGTCTTTTTTGTTAGTGTTTTAGGTTGAGAAGCAAGCAAAAAATTTTAGCATCAAAAGCAAAGGCTCAAACCAATTTACCACCAGAAGAGAAGAAACCAAAAATCAGAGGCAGAATTGAACTTTTTGTTTGAACTCGGCAACCATTTTTCATTAAGTTTAACAACCATCAACCACGCCGACTCAAAACTTTTTCGTCTTTTTTCTGGTGCAATTTTTGATCTTATTTATGTAGTTAAACCGATAGTCAATCTAACAGAATCAATTTTCCCAGCCGCTTATACCTCTTTTTGCCAAAACATTAGTAATCCCTTTCTAATTTTCTTATGCTGAAGCGCCGTTACAAAAAAAAATTGGGGTTTGCTTAGGAAACTTTGATATCGTAAACTTGCACAGGATGTGAAATTCAAGAAATTCTGTTCAATTTATTGCTCTCCAACCTGCTTTTTTGTTTTTTCAAAAGCATTTGTTTTGGCTGTGTGGTACAGTAACCTTGCGGCTACAGTAAACATGGGATGCGCATATTGTTATCTGTATATATTATTGCTAGTTTATTCTCAAGACCATATTGAGCCGACTTAAAACGTCAGAAGACTGTTAGTCAGTGTACCGTATGATTATACGAAACTCAGTCACACACTTAGCTTGTGCACAAAAAGACTAAAGAGTCTAGTCTAAATTTACCATTTGAATTCTAATTAGTTTTCATTCAGGAGTTTTAATTATCTCTGTTAATTGCACATGGCACAACCAGCAGGATTCTTGTCTCAAGGCAGTAGAACTGACATTGGTATTCCTGTTTTCTGGACGTCAGCGAATTCCGACCCGCCCTGGAACTTTAAAATAAGGTTGGAATTTTTTTTTATTGGCAGTGACGTTAAAGGAAAACGGTAACGCAGAGATATTATTGGAAGACCAAAAACCAGTCTTAGAAGAGCCCGTTTCAAGCCCAGAGACACCACGAGCGAATGAGGATGCTCAGACAGGAACAGATTGGGAAGCCAGAGATAAAATGGCGCGAGACCGAGTTCTGCTCAAAAATGAAGAAAAAAAAGGAAAGAGACAAAAATTCGGCCATTTTGTGTATTAAAATGACGTGCAAAAACGACTCGCATCGAGACTACTCCTTGCCTTGGGTACGGAAAAAAGAAAAGATTTGTTCAAGAAAAAAAACCACATACGGAAGTCTCCAAACTTGAGTTTAGAGGAATAGTAATTTTAGCCAAAGCCTCGTTCGATAAAAACGCAAAGTGTTACGTATGAGAGGTACAAACTGTTCATTATATCTGAAGAAACGTGCGAGACACTGGAATCCCTCCATACGGCTTAACTGCACAGGCAGCAAGAGCAGAGCTAGACAACCTGGGGGACGAATTAGTTAGAGATCAATTCATCTCGAAGATGAAGAACACGGTTTTACACGATACGCTATCACTCGAAACATTTTCACCGATTGAAGTCCTGGAAAGAGCTCTGAAGTTCCAACAGAGCAAACAAAAGATACAAGCGTTTCAAAAATCACTCGCTGCTACTGCAAGCGCTGGCCAATTTGCTGGGTCACAAGTCAAGATAAAACAGTAACTCATTATGGCAGTAGACAATAGGAACCAAAACAAAAGTCGACCGAACAGAATACAGTATAAACGAAAAAAACCGAATTCAGAAACAACTCAAGGCCCCGGACAGACAGCAAACCGTACACTAGGTGTGAAAAAGCGTCCGTGGAGGGACACTTGAAAACCTGTCCAGCAATGGGAAAGTCATGTCAAAATTGTAACAATCCCAGTCAGGTCGCCAAGATGTGCCGTTCACAACAAGTAAACGAAGTGACGGAAGACACAACATGTCCAGATAAAGAAAGTAATTCGATTCAAAACGTTGGTTCAAATTGAGGAATACATCGAACATCGATTAGAAAACAAAGATGCAAGATAACCAGTCGGGAAGGAGACACAAACTATCAAAAGATTGATAATTGTCGAAATCACCAATCACAGCACATTAAACTGCTAAAAGCGTCGGTCAGAATTGACAATCAAAATATAATCATGACCCTAGATACGGGTATCCCGGTATCCTTCTCAAACTGGGCACCGGCCAAGCAGATACTGGAGATGTAAAACGAAACAAAACTCACACCGGCGAAAGACTAAATCTGTCAGCGCAGTTTGCCGAATACCACAAAGATCCGACTATGATAAGGAAGCGCTCAAAGTAGACATCCGACCAGCGGGATGGGAGGTGACAGTAGCATCGTTTCTTATCACCGAACGTCGTACAAGATGCATTTTGAGTCTGGATCTACAAAACAAATAGCGGATTCACACAACTCAGAAACCAGCACCCAAAGAAAGATCGAGCTTTGACGTGCTACTGTGCAAGCTGCCGGAAGATTGGAAAAAACAGTTTTCCATTATTTCAATTACCAATTTGATCACCAAGGGGAATCAAAGAATCACGTTGTGAACGAAAAACTAAATATTCTTTATGTCCAATACAAGAGTAAGGAAGAAGGATACCCATTCATATTCAAGATTAAACTTGATCAAACTTACAAAACTACTAAAAAAAGATAAATGTACTGTTGATTATTTTATCGCTTCAATAGTAATCACAGTGAAAAAAGATGATTCCATAAAATTAGCATTGGGCGTAAAACCCATTTATAGACAATTGTACAATAACCAGTACTAAATGCCCATTGTTGATGAGCTTTTGGGCAGGGTAAGTCAAATAACCACAACGAAAGACCGGGACGCTGTATTTCTCACTGCTGGATCTAAAAGATGCCTATAGCCAAATGAGACTAACTGCTGAAACATCTAAGCAAGACAATTTAAATAATGTAAGGGGACAAGCGACGGGACATATAGATTCTCTATTGGGTTTTATGGTCCGGCCGCCATGCGAGCAGAGTTTCAAAAGGCTATGGATTGAATCATAAATCACTCTAGCAACACATTTTTGGTTTTTTAGATGAAATTTTAATTGTCTCAAAAGGTAACGAAGATAAACACAAAGAAGTGGTTCTCGAGGTAGTCAAGAAACTCGATGAAGAATTCCTTGTTTTGAAACTCTCCAAATGCGGAATCACTTCTAAAAAACAAAAAAAGACGCTACTAAACGTACATCCACCTAGATCTCTATAACAATTCAGATCATTCATGGGTAGTATCAAAAATTTCTCTAAACTCAGCTAGTTTGACGGTTAAGCTTCGACCCTTTTTATGGCAGGAAAATGAAAAGAAAAAAATTGAAAAATATTTTAGCACCAGTCAAAAAATTCGAATGGGAAAGGACACTCAAAAATATTTGAATACATAAAACAAGCGGTAACAAATATCACTAAATTCAACTATTATAACCAATCCAAAGACACCCGAGTCAAATGCGATGCCAGCCATAGTGGCCTAGCAACAACAGTCAAAGAAAAAGCTGAGGAAAGGGATTTGATAACAATTGAATTTGCATCACGCTATCTGAATCCCATGAAAAGAATTATTCGACCAACGAGCTTGAATTTCTCGCATTTGTATGGTCAGTAGTACGATTTAAACATTATCTCTTGCATAAGTAGTTTGTGATAGCCACCGATCGCAATGCTCTAACATCAGCGCTAGATGAAAACAGATCTAATAAAATGAATCAATCCAGACTCAATCCATGTGTGGATAGATTGCTAACTTATCAATTTTTTCTGGGGAAAGATATGGGAATAGTAGACTATTTTTCAACAGAGCTGAACGAGGAACTGTGGCCAGAGTCGGAATTAGATTTTAAAAATCGATGTGACAACAAAAAGATTTTTTAAAAATCTCTTGACTGTTTAAGCAATCGGCTTACCATCATGAGGGGACTCGAACAAAACTAAAAAAGTTCTAGAACATTTTAAAGATAAAATTCACTCTAGGCAAAAACGGAACACTTTATCTCACGGTTGCTATGGCAACCAAAACGGTACAAAACTAACAGCCCTCGACCGGAACAAAAACAATCAAAACTCACTTTCAAAATCACAACAAGGCAGTTTATGCAAATTGTTTCATTCATTGCAGTCGCTCAGCATGAAATCTGAAAAATTACGCAAAGAATACGGAAAGATAACAGGACAAAGATGGAAAAAGATGGACAAAAATGGGCAAATATAACAGAAAACCAGAGAAGGAGAAATCACAGAAAATAGTGCATTTAATGAAAAAAGCGCTAAAACCAGTAGCGAAAAAAAAGGAGTGACAGGGGATATGACGGAGAAAACTTTCCAAAGGACAAGGATGATTAAAAGAGGGACACCTAATCGGTACGATTCAGACAGCTCCGGTTCAGACATTCCACAGATCGAGTGGAAGGCGATGGACAGATAAATTAGGGCGAACTCGCAGACAAGGACCAAAATGTCAACTGCCAAAGCAGCGCCGAGTTTAGTTTCCTTTTGGAACCTAATAGGAGCAGAAAGGCCAGATGACTCGGAATTTTGTTAGAATTCGAGGCCAAATCAGAAATGACCAGTCTAAACTCATAAATACAAATAGCGTTCGATTGTAACAGCAGGAAGGAGGGGACACCCATCGTAGAGGTGGACCTCACATCAGAAAGCCCAGAAGTAAGCGTAGTCACAAAGGAAGACGAGCCAATCACTTGTCTCGTCAAAACAAATTTCGATTCGCAGAACAGTTCGGGCAAGGAGGCTTGTGTAATTTGGCAAAATTATTCGACAAAAGCCTACTAGCCGAACTAATCGCCAAAAATACGTGGATGCACAGGCATCGCAGGGTCATTGAGCGAAATGATCGTCACAGTTTTGAGCTCATGGGCCGGTACATCAATCCACTATGGCACTAGATGACGCTCATAGATGATTGTATTCTCGTGGATATTCGGTTGGAAGTTCCTCGTCAATGGCGCCCAGCGGTGTTAAAGCGTAAAGCGGATCCATCTCGGCCGTCCTGGACAAAAGGCAAGGCTGGACGTTTCAAACTACTTTTGATGGCCCACTATGCGTATGGATATTGTCAATTTGGTAGAGGAGTGAATGAGCTGCCTACGCTACGGTAAACTTGAAAAATTTGTTGTTCCTAAAAACGCTACAAAACCTCTCCTTCTGGTGAGTCAGCCAGGTCAAGATTTACAGCTAAATTACGCGGGACACCTTGAAGACCATAAAGGAAAGAAAAAATATTTGCTAGTAGCCACAGAGTGGTGTTCTAAATTTCCATCGGTAAAAATTACAAAGTCAAAAGGGGAATAATTTTCGATAAAATTTGTACGTACTTACAGCGATACTCACGGAACACCCGATTCAATAAAAACCAATCAGTTTTCTGGCTTCAAGAGTTAAGCGATGAAAAAATTTACTTCTAAAACAGTAGTTTTGTTCTGTGGGTGACCACCGAGGGTTAGGGCTAATCGAGAGAACTATACAAACAATCAAAAGGAGACTTAGGGTCATGCTATTTGATGAAAACGTCGCTATGTCTTAGCACAATAATACGAGACTTTAGGTGGAATAAGTGAAAAGCTTTCACTTTTTGAGGCACACTTTGGACGACTGCTAAAAACAGAAATTAAATTCATACGGGAAAAATTTTTAACTCAATCTGATAATTTAGATAAAGAGCAATTGGAGCGATCGGCCCTCACGGCTTCACAGTTGGAGAAGCGCATTGACCAATCACGGGACAATGTAAAGATCGTTCGGAAAGGCCAGAACAGCCACTGATATGAGCCCGCTGTTAAAACAGTGAGTGAACTCGGCTAAAGATCGAGAACAAGCCCAGGCCCTAATGGCTATCCTTGATGCAAACGCCCGATGGAATGCCACACGAAGGGACACGTTCGCGAATAATATTAGAAGGATCGTCGGCGAAATCAGCATAATAAACCCGGATCAAAGAAACGAATTTTTATTTATTCGTGGGAACGCAGGGTTAATCAAAAAAAACCGGTGGGGCAGTCTAGCAGTTTGTCGCAAAATCTTCTCCGAAAAGATCAAAATAGAAAAAGTGGCAAAGCGTCGACGAAACCGCGGAAAGGAAAAGTAAGACACCAGAGACACCTTCTACTGTCAAAACAGCATTGGGGCTATATATCGAAAAAGTGATTTTGCATAAGCCAAAGTGGACATACAGTCACCAAGTAAATACAAGGAACCGGGGAAAGAGAATAGCCCAATTTCAGAAGAACCTAAAGGAAAGCATTAGAAAAAAAAAACAATCGACCCACCTCTGGAAATAGATTCGGAAGATGAAATGCTGCATCGGCTGTATCGATTGTAACATCTAAAAAGGGGGTGAATTTGGCGATAAAAAGGGCAAAGCCAAACAATGCAGGACCGATAATAAGCAGCCCAAAAATCCGGGAGGAGGGCACCCCGCAAACGAAAGAGAAAAAACCAAGTACCCACGAAGCACGAAAAGCAAAAACTGCAGCAGCAGCTATAGAGCAACCGGCTTCAGGAGAACAGAATAGTAATACATCACTTCCAAGCTTGTCTAAAGCAATAGTATTAAGCTCGTCGCATATTGTTATCTGAAAAAACTATTGTTAGTTTAATTTCAAGGCCATATTGTGCCGACCTAAAACATCAGAAGACTGTTAGTCAGTCTACCGTATGATTATACGGAACTCAGTCACACACTTAGCATGTGCACAAAAAGACTAAAGAGTCGAGTCCAAATTTACCATTCAAAATCTTATTAGTTTTCATTCAGGAGTTATAATTATCCTTGTTGGTATCACAGGCTGGTATTGCAAAAAAAATGATATAACTTGATTTGAAATGGATTCGTAGACTCTAAAATTGATTAACTCAGGTGTCTTTTAAAATGAATTTAAATGGATTTTAGCAAGTATCGGATGGATTTGAGTAACATTCGAATAGGTTTTAAAGAACAGGAAAAGCCATCTGAATTTATTGAAACAAGTTTTTTAGACCGTCAAACTGATCCAAATTTTAAGAAAAGATCAATTTAAACTCAATTTAAATTGAATTTAAATCGATCCGAAACTATTTTTGTGAGTGCGGGTAGTTCATTTATATTTTGTGGCATGTTTAGGCAACCCAGTGTTTGAGATGTTGAAGAGAGGGAGGTGTGATGGACTGGTGTGTGGACTGTGTCTGCACCAGGTCATCGCAGAGGCCAAGACTGGCAGTTCAGTCGCACAAGTAAGGAGTGTGAACAAACAAATGGTCATGCGTCAAATGCCAGTTTAACAAAAACTTTCTATGCGTTTTTTTGCAGTCCAATAAAAATAAAGATTATTGTTGCAACAATGCCAGAAACTGGTACTTGAAGACTTCTGTACTAGGAACTTTGTTCGAATTTAATAATGGTTTTTTCAAGCAAAAGGACGCCATATTTTAGCCATTTTACCAATTTTGCTAAATCCATTGCTGATAAAAGTCCAGACAGAAGTTACTGTCTTCTAGATTCTAGACATCCGTCAAACTTTTGAAGAGGTGAACTCTTTCCTCAGGTGAAGCAGAAGTTCCAGATCCAGCATGACCAGTACCTGGTGTATGACTCAGTGGACCCCGAGTTGAGTGGAGGGGATGAGCCAGCAGCAGCGGAAGGCGGGGAGAGCAAGGAGAGGGAGCCATTCGCCATACTCACTGCAAACAAGTGTCTCATGCATAGGTCAACATCAACAGTAACGAAATTGTATAACTACATCGTCATTTTGACCTTCTATGATATTTTACCCTGCCTGTTAAAAGCATCAATTAATGCATTGTGTTTTGGCAATCAATGATTCATTTCAGGTGCAACACTGAGAACAAGATCACGATTGAGTCGTTCTCGTCAGGGGAGGAGCTGGGAGTGGTGAGTAAGATCTGGGGTCCGAGACTGCAGATGGTGAACATGGACCACGAGATGTTCTACATTGAGATGGACATCGACCTCTCTGTGAAGCAGAAGGCCGCTCTCATCGTGGCCGGATTCCTCATGCACTACGCTTACATGGAGATATCATAAGAACATATCATAACTCAATTAGAACTGCTAACTTCGGCTCTTTTTCATCCCCAACGCTCATAAAATGAAAAAATTATTGTTCCGACTTTCGAAGAAAAACGAAATTTTTATGCTCGGTGTGGGTTTTTTTAATTTAGTCAATTTTTGCCAATCGAAATAATAGTTTTCAACAAAAATTTTTATACCCCATAGAAGATATCGACTTCCTAAATTCAAATTTAAAAAAATATTTTACCTCCGATTATTTTTTGTAAAGTTCTGAGGAGTTTGAAAATTGCCAAATTGGCCATAATCTGGACTAAATTATGCGCACTTTGAAATAATTATTCATATTGCTGAGAGCGTAATGCAAATTATTTATGCGTGGCGAATTATCCCGCACAACAAAACCGTTCCAAATTGAATCGAGGCAGGCTAATCGGTCGTATTAATTTCGTACGACTCAAATTTTCAAATTTGATATTGTCCAAAATTTGTAGGTTTTTCGTTACGAAGCCAAACTTTGCACTGGATAGGCGCACAATTATGTGTCTGTTTGTTCCTGTATTCCAGTGACAAGCCTTTAAACATGTTTAAAATTTGTCGGAACGATCAAAGGAAATAAAAGAGCAAAAGAAGAACAAAAGGAGCGTCCTTGTTGCGGAATCCACTTACATTTCCCAAAATGCACAGTTTTGCCTCGCAATGTTAAAATTTTCTTTTCCAAAAAACTATTCGATATGAATTAAGGGACAGTCGGAACAATCAGGGCTTTGCCCTGATAAACGAGCAGTCTTGTTTGTTACAAATTTGTTTGTTTCATGCGTTCCGAACTCTTTATGACGCAATGAATTATGCTATTGTCAGTGTGAGAACAATTGAGTGGTTGTGAAAAATTTTTCTAACTTGCATATTGCTGGAATAACAATTTTACACAATAAATTTATGCTGTCTCTTTATATGTTGTGTTTTCAGCCAATCAGAATCGAGCATTTTAAATGCAGCGCTTATCAAAGATACTGCAAATTACATGCTGGGTTGGAAGATCTTAAATTGATTTATATGGGGGGAGGGATAATAACTTGATCCGAGCAGAACGAAAAAATTCCAAAAAAATCAAGATTTTAAAAAAATCAAGCATTAATTTGATGAAACTATCCAGAAATCTAATTATCTAGTTTCAAAACCTTAAGATGTAAGTTCTTTCTGAAAACAGATAGTAAACCGCTGAGTTAGGTCGAATATCAGCGCGAACAAACTTTAAGGTGAAAAGTGAATCAAAAAGCAACTAACAATAACCAAAAGACTAAAGGGCGATAACTTTTTTGTAGGTAATTCGTGAGTGGCCACCAATGCAGGAAAGCTTCACATTTCTCGTTATCTCCATTGAACCCACAATATCAGATTTGAGAGTTGAGCTTTCGAGAAAAGTCAGAAGGATGCTTTTTCATTCGACATCTTTTTGTGAAAAGTTTCTGAACAAACTTGGAAATAAATTTCCATACAGAAAAAAGGGAGTATTCAACAAACCGGAAAGAAAAGTTCTACAAAACAAGTGCGGAGAGGGATGCTAAAATTCTGTTTCTCTTGACAAGACCCAAAATTAGGTCAATAAGCCGAAAAAAATACAAAATAATTTAGGCCGGATTTTTTTTGCTAAAAATTAAAAACCAAGAAGAAAATACGAAGTCAATATAAGTAAAATTACAAATTGTAGGAGAAAATCAAACAGTAAAAGCAACATTTAAAAAAATGCGCGTAGCAAAAAAAATGATTCCATGATGTGACAACCAAGCCAACAACAGATAAGCAGACAAAAATTGGCCGACCCTTTTATTTGAAACAGAACTTTTCCCGTTTGAAAAAAAACAGGTCCTAGTCAGATTCGAACCTAAGTCTTTTGCCGTCCCAGCCATATTCGTTACCTCCAGGCTAAATTAACCGGGAACGATTAGAAGTTTGAACTCTTAAAGAACCAAGATACAAAAAATTCTGTTAAACAAACTGCTAGCCCGAAAAAACGTCGAAACACCGGTTTGATTACGTATCCTAATCGCAAGCCTACAAAAAGTTAATAAGCGCCAAGAAACAGAAAAAAAACTGACTTGTTTCTTACAAACACGGCTTTTTTTTCCTATTTCCCCAAGCTCACATAAGCATCAATTTTTTGATGTAACGAGAGGTTTTGAAATAATAAACATGATGACCAAATACGTTTGCCATGGTTTAACTAATACGCTTGCCAAACTTTTACAGGCGGTGACAAGGAAAGTGTTACAAACATTTCAACTTTCAATTTCAAAAGATATGGCTTTGAAACTCTTCAAACTTCCAGAACATTTTATTGTTGGCTCTCTTTTGATAGAACCAAATTTAAGAAACTGAATCAATATTTAAATCATATATTCCGCGAGGAAATCTGAAAAAAAAAAACGTTTTTTGAAATTGAAATCGGACTATTTTTTCAATGACCTTCAACGACAAACAGCAAAAAATCAAAAGTAAACTTACAGATACTGTAAAAAAGACAAACAAAATAAAGATAGCTAATTACTGTGCAAGTAGCACAAAATGTTTTGACCATAATTTTCAAAAAAAAACTACAATTTTTTTTCCCGAAATTCGGTAGTTTTGATCTACATTGTCTGATGAAAGGATATGATTTAGAAATATAATTTAAGCATATTTCACAGTCACTGAAACAAATCTTTTGTCGGAAACTTTTGAAAATCTTTTGTTGAAACTATTAGTTCCCAAAATGGCGCTATGAATTTTCAAAAATTGATTTTACTTGCTTAAAACTAAAATTTTAGGACTTTAACTAAGCATAAACAAGCTTTTCAAGCCTGTTTTATTGCTTTAGTTGCTCGAAATTAAAACAAATAACGCTCAAACTAAAAATTTAATTAGTTTTTCTCGATCACGACTAAAAAAAATTATCTTAGTATATCAATCGACCATATCTGATGATTGTTTGTGTTACCTGATTTTGCTTGGAAATCATTTAAAAAAAAAACAAAAAAAAACACACCCGAATACAAAGTTCCTCTACAGTTTTTGGATGGTAGAAACAAAAAGAATCAAGCTCTATATAAGGATCTTCACTACGTCAATTAGCACCTAGCAAATCGAACGCATTATCAGTAAGTAAGCAACCAATTCTTTAGCTGGTAAGTCTATAAATCATTCTACTTTTTCAAAACTACTTAAGCTATTTGCATCTCTTCTTTTGGAGAAATTCTTTGGCCATGTCCTCCATTTCATTTAGCGGAGAAATTCAAATTAACTAAGAAAAATTGACGGTAAGAATACATTATTTATACGAGGCGAAGCTGCACTTCGCAAACACTTGCGAGAAGACCACCAAACAGCAGCTCTCTCAAATTAAATAAAAAAAAGTAGAAACGAGCCTCGAATTAGCAATATCTCGGCTAGGTGTCGGATTCCAACCTGCGACTCAGCGAATTTGAGTCTCACGCACTAACCACTCAGCCACGGTATTTACGAAAACTCAAATGTCAAAGCACATGCTATGAAAAAGCTGTTAAGTTGCCCCAAAAATGGCACCAATATTCGTGACTTATGTTGGAAAAAAGAAAGTTCGTACTAGTACGCTCGCTTCGCAAGTGCAAACAACCTGAATCTATACGTAGTGCACTTATTTTACTTGAAATAATACATAGCCAACAGATCATTAGAAAAATTGAAAACAAGGAAACCGAAACAGCTGATTGAAACTTTTGAATACTTTTGCCCCCTTATTTCACTGGAAATAAAACCTAGCCAACAGATCATTGGAAAAATTGAAAACAAGGAAACCGAAACAGTTGATTAGAACTTGAATACTTTTAAATAAGAGAAACTATAGTAGGAAAAGAGTCAATGAACGCGCAGAAAAAAAACTTACTGTTTTTGCAAAAAAAAAACTTCGCCATGCGAGTTTTAAAAACCCAAAAATATTCTTGAAGCTCGTTGAATTTTAAAAGCAATTTAAAACTGCAATTTTTTTCATGAAAGTAATCTGATTTGAAAAAATTGGAGCCTTAGGTTGAGTTTTTTCCCGCTCGAATATATAAACACAGTGGCGTAGCTTCGCTTCGAAAAAATACTTGCGAGAACACAACAAAAGTGAGCTCTAGAAAATGCAATAATAAAAATTATAAATAAGTCTTGAATTAGTAAAAAATTCATCAACCTCTGAGATTCGAAACTGACCTAGCGAACAAGAGACTCCCACACTAACCACTTAGCCACATAATCTTAATAAACACTAAACACAAGTTAAACAGAGAACAGATGCTATGCAATTTCCAAAGCTACCGTGGAATTTCCAAATAAGTGAGCATTTTTATTTGCGACTTAGGTAGGAAACAAAAAAGGTTCGTACAAAAACACAAAGCTGATCGCAAGTGGGAAAACTTTCCCTCTCGAAACTGCATAATCGATCTTATTTTTTCGCCCAAAATCTTGTTGCCTATGTTGCCTAATTGGAAAGCGATTTTTGCCAAGCTTTAAGCAAATGAACTTGAATGGCGCTCAAAAAATTCACATATACCTTAGGGCATTCAAAAACGGGCTCTTTCCCAGTTCCCCCCCTATGAATTTCGATTTTAAAAAGTCTTTTTAACGTTGTCATAATGCAATGAAATTTGGCGTGGTGAACAAATCGACAATTCTGAACAGATTTGTTCTTCATACTTTACAGCGTAACATCACGCATTTAGCCGTATTAACACGTAAAACAAACATAATACTCGGTATTTTGAAAGGGGGGGAACTGGAAAAGAGACCAAAAACGCATTAATTTATGAATGCACTTCTTCATTTATCAGAGCATTTTAAGACTTCCTAAAAACAAAAAAAACTCATCACGATCTTTATTAAGTCTGAACTACGTTTACCGACTCTTAAAAATTGAAAAAAAAACCCTTAAATACGTATCTTCGCTATTTTTACTCTAACTTCAAAATTGAAAACCAGGTGTGTATGTTCTTAAATACAAACCAAAAAACGGATTTATGAAATATCAATTTTTTTTGAGCGAAATTGATTTCTCTAAAAAGGGAATAAAATAGCACATGCAAATCGGTTCATTATTTTCAAGCAAGTTTTATTTTAAATGAACTTTCTCTTCTCATGTCGTTTCGACTCTGTGCGACATTTTTGGCAGTCTAACTGGGTCTAAGTCTCCGAATACTGACTCGTGTAGCTCTCCTTTAAACATGTAAACTATCTTCAGTCGTTTCGTTTCACCCGGACAGGGATCGAAGAATCCCGACAGCTGACTCTGAAAACAACAAGTTTCATGTCTTATTTACTTTTTACTCAGATATCAGGAAACGAGCATCTACATCAATGGCTCTTCTAACATTAACACCCCCACCCCCACCAATTTTTGTATTCTTAACTTTCCTTCTCATGGTCCAATTAACATTAAAATTGGCATGTGAGATGTGAAGTACTTTCCCAATTTCAATTTTTGTCTTTACCCAATTTTGACTCCACATACAAATTCGTTAAATTAATGATACTCGTATCCTACGGGGGTTAAACGACAGAAAAGCCGCATCAACTGAATCAAACGTTTGTTGAGCTGTAGTTTTCGACCATCACATAGATTAAAATATGCTGCCGATGGTTATATGGCAGACAGTTTCAGCTAGTCTATAGATGACAAAGATACTCGGCCTGACCATTTTCAAATTTATCTCCCTAAAAACGGCCATTATTTATTATACTCTAGTATTCGATTTCTGAAGTGGACATGACTTGCCTTCGACTGTCCCTGATGCAGGATGAGTTTGGAGTTCACAACACAAATTTGAAGTTGTGTTGCTACTGAGAAACAAACGTCTGAGAGCTTAGGATACTCTTCGTTCTCCTCAAACACTCCATACCACGCTCTCTGAATCACCAGACCTAAATAAGAGTAATACTTTGCAACGCAATTCGTGCTACAGCCCTATCAAAAACCCTTAAAATAAGTAGGCAGGCCTTCAGTATTGGGGGAGAGATTTTATTTTTCTATCCAACCGTTTCTGCTCCTCTCCTCCTTGGCAGCTCTATCTGCGTGTGACTTCATCAACTCCGTCTCCCTCTCCGCCCTCCTCATGTTCTCCATCACCACGTCCTTCTCCTCCCCGTCACTCCGCCTCCTACTCTTGTTGTTCACGTCTACACCCCCGTAGTCTATTCTACAAAATCAAACCAACAAAATAAAGAGGTGCACGAATCAAGAAAAACCTAAATGGCAATGGCAGATTAAAGCAATGAGACGTCAAAGCCAAATCCAAAAAAAAATCTTTCTAAGATGCTGACAGAAGAAAAGTTTTTAAAGCCCTTTTCGATGGGATAACTAGTATATTTACTGATCAATTACAATGAAAAAACAAGCTTACAGTGTTTTGATCCAGGCAATCGGACGTGACAGCACTTGTTCATAAGTGAATCCAAGCGCCAGAGGAACAAAATTGGAGTAAAATAAAGTTGACCAGCATATTGATTGAGAAACCGTTATTGGTACTGTAAATCTGTGCTTGCCAATTTGAAATCTGAAAAACAATTAGGTCCTTCTAATCCCGTTATTTGTACATTGATTTCTGTCACAATGTTATTTTTAAGCTAACCTGAAAGTCATCGACACTAGTGATGGCGATAGATGTATAGTGAAACCACTAACTGACATGCCGTCGAGAGCGAACTTCGAAACACCATAATTTAAAGAAAAAGATTCGATCACTGACATTCTAAACAACAAAACAGTTCCAGTAACGATTAAAAAAACCCATAGAAATTATACAGAAAAGGTTAAGAAAATCAGCACACCTGCATGATCCGCGAAGCTCGAAACCTCCGATCGTGTACCTAGATTGAAGACTAATCATTCGGTTGAATCTGCCTATCTAAACAGCATTCGTTTTTTAAAAAGCTCCAGCATCTGAGATGCTTTGAGCATTGCCTTTCAAATGCGTCGGGTCTTCGTGATTCTCTGTTCGATAGATAACAACTTCAAGACCCTCGCAGAAAAACTGTTCCCAAAAGGGATTCGAAACTAAGATTGGCTAAACCTAAATGTCTGCGATTTAATAACTGACGTAGTACTCAGTCCAATCAGATTAATTAGCAAAATGACGGGCATCGTAGTTCTATCACCGCAAGACCAGATATTGTATCATTTCCCATTACCAATAAAAGTTATAAGTCAGTACAAGTCTCATGTGCGGATTTTAACTTTAAAAAACTCTTGAAAAAAAATCCTGCACCCGCCTCTGGTTTTTTAAATTTGTTTTTAAATTGATTTAAATTTTTACGTTTTTACAATTAAACAATTGAAATAAAAATCTTACGGAAAAAGAAGCAGCAAGTTGAAGAGGATGCCGTTTGTATGTGAGTGCGTATCCTACTTCACTGGGCAGTATTCTAGTCGCAGAAACTCCCCCTAGTTCTATCACTTGGGAAATACTGGGGGAGACTTGATGTTGCAGATTAAAAGACAAAGAGAGATGACTAGGTCTTAGCCTGGGAATGTTCACTGCGATACCAACATGACCAAGTCTAAACACAAACTTAACCGAGACATACCTTCCATTTCAGCAACGAACAAAAAATCGATTTCATATTCGGAATTTTTTCAAAAAACATCGTAGCTGGCTAACAGAAACCAAAAATAATTTGTCAAAATAAATGTATAGACGATGCGTAAAAAATCTGACGAAGTAATAAAAACTCAGTCAAAAAACAAAAGCAAACTTGAAAACATTATCCTGATCTACATATCAGTTTCCCAGCAAGGTTAAGCCTTGTCTGCGGGAACAGAAACAAACATAGCCAACTGACATTTGGAAAAGAGAAATGAACGCAAGGAAACTGAAAAAAAACCGACTTGTTTTTCCAAAATCTGCAACTTTTGATTTTCGAAGAAAAAAAATGGCTTTAAAGCTCTTTGAATATGTAGAACAATTTATGATGCACACATTTTTTGTTAAAATTAACCCAATTTAAGAAACCTGGATCAATAGGTGAAACTTTTATTTCGCTGGTAAATCTGATAAACAATTTCCATTTTCGAAATTAGAAGTCGATCACGTTTTTCCTGACTTTTACAATTTTTCTGCTCGATAGTGGAGTTTGCCCTCCTTTTAACAATTGAAATGCACTGAACTTAAAAAGAAAACACAAGTCAAACCGCTTAAAATCAAAGGTGAGCTTGAAAATTTTAGGAGTTTCCTGAAAAAAAAAACAAACAAAAAAAAGTCAGCAAGACCTATTATATAAGAGTTTTCACTACGTTCATTACTCTTAAACAGTTAAGTTCATAGAAAAAAGTATCTAAAATAATTCTCTTAAAATTGGCGCCAAATCAAAATTACAAAAATTAAAGTAAACAACAATGAAAGGCGGTTGCTGTGCAAGCATCAAAAAATTCCTACCATAATTTAAAAAATTATAAAAAAAACAGTTTTTTTTTCAAATTACGTCATTTTTGTTCGTTGTGTGGTGAGAGGATCTGAACGAAAGTGTAGAACTTCGATATCATTAGTAAATTAAATACATTTGACAACAAACTTTCTCATAGAACAATTTTTAAAAGATATGCTCTTTTCCAGTCTCTCCCCCACCCCCTTTGATTTTTTCAAACCTGCATTAAAACGTGTCAGCGTGAACATATTTTTGCACGCAGAATGCCATGTGAAAAATTTTTGAAAAGCATGGTTATAAAATTTTACTAGGTTATGTGGGGTAGGAAACTTGAAAAAAGCCAAAAAAAAAGTAAATTTAAAAAAAAACTTTTCGTATATTTTTTTCTTCGCCCCTTTTATTTATTCTCAAAAATGTGCTAGAAAATTCAAAACGTTAGTTTACTGGAGTTAAAACAAGTTTTCCTAGCTTGTCTTGATTTTTGAGACTAGAATCATAAGCTCAATACACAATCGAGAACACAAAACGCAGCTCTATAGAGTACAATAAGAAAAAGTAGAAATAAGCCTCGACTTAGGAAAAATTCGGCTACGCCTAGGATTCGATCTGCGACCTATAGATTATGAATTGTACGCACTAACGACTCAGCCACGGACGCTTAAAAAATAAAAAACACTAGCCAAAAATAAAGCAGAGAACGGATGCTAGAAAACTTCCAATGCGACAGATCGCGATTAGAGCAAAAGTGCCACCAAATAAAAGAACACTTTCAATGAACACTTTTTTGCGAGTTAGCTTGGAAAAAAAGAAGTTTCCTGCTAATAGGTACAAGTATGATAGTTAGCTCCCAATAAAAAGCAAGTATGAAAGATTGGTCCCACCACTTTTGAAAGCCTCAAAAACTCACGAAAACTATCGCGAAACCTAACCCGAAATTTTTGAAGGACATTAATTTCTTCAGGGACCCATCTATCATGCTTGAAACGACTAATACCCACGCTCTCAAGCTCTCTTGTGTAATGAACCTATTATAAGTCTATTATATTCGCTTTATTCGCTCGAAGAGAGACTAAATATCCAAACTTTCGTACCGGTTTTTCTGAATAATAAACAAATACGCTTGCTTGCTGTTATTGTTTATTTTATCCAATGGTAGATTAATTAAGGATATAATGGATTGCTAGTTCGAGGACCTAACTAAAGATAATGTAACTAGGAGCGAAAACAGAGCAACAGGCACCAAAAAAGAATAAATATTTTGGTACTATTCAAAATCCATTTATGACTGACCAAATCTGAAACCTTTCTTATGACGCTAACGTATACTAGATTATAAGGGTAGCTCGAGCCAAAAAAAAATCGAGCCAATTCTTCGGTCAAACCTTTCAAAAAAAAGCCCCATAACGGCATTTTTGGAGCATTATCTCAAAAAAAATCGACTAAATACATGCTCTCGCAAAAACTATACCCCTTGTGTCATATGCAACAACGTGAAGAGCTCCAGACAGTCGATAAAACACAGAGGCAAAGTGGAGCTTCGCAACACTTGCGATACAGCAGTGCACGCAGGAAAACAAAGTCACTAAATCCAAAAAATTGAAGAAAAAAAACTTCAAAAACCACAACTTGAAACATTCCAAAATTTTGTCTGGAATCAAGTTATCCTGGCGGAAACCACGTACAGAAATAAAATAGACGGCAATTAATGAAAATTCAAAGAATAACTAATAAGCGACTACTCAGTCGACGAAACTTGAAGTTTCCATTAGAGCCGAAAACTTAATTTTTTTTCATGAAAAACGTTGAACTAGAAATTCAGCATTTTGCGCGATCCGAAATGAAGCATAACATTTGTTCTACCTTTGAAATGGCCCCAAATTAGGTCATTAAGCCAATAAAATATACGCCGAAATCATTCAAGCTGAATTTAGTTTTTAAGCGTAAAAAAACAAACAGCAAAATATGAAATATCAAGGCTAATAAAAATCAAGTTCTTCTTGCGGAAAACACGACCAGAAACACAATCGACGGCAATTTAAAAAAATCAAAAAAGTATCAAGCGGCTACTGGGCCGACGAAACTTCAACTTTCCATTAGAACCGAAAAAATATAATTTTTTTCATGTAGTTTTTAAGCGAAAAACAAAACAGCCAAAGATAAGAAGTCAAGGCTAAAAAAATTGCAGTACTTCAAAGCCCTTAAACCAGCTACTTTAAAAATTGCGTACAAAAACATCAATTCTACGATTAGGCAGGATACTAATCCGACAAAACCTAAGCAGACAAACTATAGGCCGACATTTTTGGAAAGGACATTTCAAGTTTAAAAAAAAGTTGCTGGTCAAATTGGAACCCACGATCTTGAGGATCCCAGGCGTATTGTTCACCTCTAGGCTATTGGGACACGCACTGAAGTTGAATTCATTATGAACCAAGATACAAGTGATTCTGTTAAACAAGTTGTTCACTCGAAAAAAGTCTACTCCGAATTGATAACGCTTGCTGATCGCAAGCATAACCACAGACCTGTCATCTGGCTCGAGTGGATTTGTGCAGAACTCACACACTGGTCCCATTCTGGGTCTAGTGTCCAGAGGGTGGAACATGAGGTTATTCAGATTAACAGTAGTGGACATTCTCCATTTAGCACCCAGTAGTCTTCTGAAATCCAGGGCCAGATTCGCTATTCCCACTCCATTTTGAGAAGCTACAGATACTGTAGTACTCATGTCGAAACTGTCCGCAATTCTATACTAAAAAAAACTCGTCAAAAACTTCAGACGCATTGAGATCAACAATATACACGGCCATACCTTCCAAACAATTTTTTAATAAAAATTACTTGGCTTATGGTCTTTAACACTATTTGTTGAACATTGCCAACACAACTACACAAAATATTTTTAAAACAATTTAATATTTTTAATCTCAATTTTAAATATACAATTGACTTTTTTATACAATCTGCTCAATTTGCAAAACGAGATAAACGTAAACTTCACATTCAGCTGGTACACTTCAAAAGGAAGATGGCATGTTACGTCTTTTCATCTCTCTTAACAAAACTATCATTTAGCAAATTACCTGTTTAGACTGCGACACTGCTACTTGCGTAATTCGCCTGAAATGAAACACCAGTACTTAACCAGAGTCGTAAAATAAGTTACCGAGGGATCTACCGTTAGTTCTTTTTTCATAAACTATTAAATACGCAGGAGAAGTCACTCTTGACTCACCTTCCAGGACTGTCGAGTTCCGTCGAAGTAAGGTCATACCCAATTTGCAGTGAGGTCTAAAATATCATTTATCGCCATCAAATGAGACCTACAGTAAAAGAGGAGCAAGGTTATCACTGAAAAACAGTTTAGCCAAACGTTATTTAAAAACCAAAACCAATAAGGCTGACTAATTTTTGGACATTTTGGTGTAGAAGAACGAACTCAAAGAAACCGAAAGAATTAATCGAAACATTTTTCATCTTTCGACTTTCAAATAAAAAAACATCACTTTAAATCTTTTTGCAATTCAGGAATTGTTTATGACAGGCTTTTTTACCTAAAGTTTCTTTAAAACAAAAAAAAACATCACGACCTGCATAAATGACAATCACTTCGTTCTTTTACACTTAAATTTTAAAAAGCAATAATGCATAAAACCACACTGTTAAACTTGGGACTTACAGCGGGAGCTAATTGGTGTAGTTTTTTCAAATTTTTGTCCATCCTCCATAATCGTTCGTATTCTGATTTGAATTCCCTCACGTGTTTGCCCGACGGAACAATCTGCAACAGAAACACACTAGAACCACAAGACTCCGCTGAACACCGTATGCCTCTGACATCATAATTTAATTTACAATTTTTGATCAACCAGTTATTTAAATTGATTTGAACTTAAGATTTTCTACAACTAATTATGTTTGACAATATATATACGTAAACGAACAACGCTCTATCGTAATGAAACGTTTAAACGTACCAAAATATGGCTCAATAAGACCGGTCATGATAAAATATTATATATCGAACTTTAAGCCAGTTATTCAATACTCAAAGCTTTTTCCTTTGTGTTGTCTATTAGTATCTAGCTTTCAAATGTACTATATAACATGGTAGTGTCAGTGGCTGTGAGTTGCTTATAGAATTTTTTGTTCGGTAAAATAGATTTTCACTGAAAAAATTTTTTTTTGTTCAAATGTTCAAAGTTTATAATTTATTTCACTGTATTTGTGTTAAAGGCTGACCTATTGGTGAGAATTTTATTTGCCTTTTGACTATCCTCTCTAGCGCTAAATAATTTGCTTGCTATTTAAATTGGGTTGAAGTTTTTACAATACTTGGAGAAATTTTTTCTTTCTCATTAGGAAGATGTTCAGGACTCATGATAGCTTGAAACACCTAGATGACGGGAACAGTGAAGCCTTGAGGCAGTAACGAAAAAAGAAGAGGTTTTAATTTCCACAAAAAGTTCTACCAAAACATTTTTTTTGAGGGTTTTGGGAATTTATAAGGAAAGAAATAACGCGAACCTGAAAGAAATAAAGCGAGTAAATGGATATTTAACCGCTACCTCCATATTGGCCACCAATTTAATAGTTTGTTAGTTTAAATAGCAAGAATATAAGCCAGAAGCCAACAAACAAAAAGTTTTATAAAAACGCAAGATCTAAATAGGTAGGGGGGATACATTCGTTCATCATAACACAAACAAAATTAAAAATCCAATTTAAAAAGAAATATTGTTCCCAAAATTTAATACAATTTACAACTCAGTCTCAAGCCTGAGCGAACGCCTTTTAGACCAGATGGTCAGTTTTCAAAGGTCAGCAAGCATAAGCAATTCAACAAGGGTCATCATTTACCTGCATATTCGTTTCCATGGCTTTGTTTCCAAACACATCATACAAAGCTCTGCTTTCTGCGTTGGAGAGAACTGAAAACGCATCATGCAATCACTAATATAACTTATTTCTGAGGCTAACACTCCTATATAATTATATGAACCAACTTTTCTGTCCTAAAATTACGTCAACATGAAACTTCCTAACATATACATAATTTTCCGTAATACAAATATTATCATTTTCATATCAGTGAGTCATCATATGGCTCAACAATCGCTATAACATTGATTCTTAGATGTTATCACAAAACTTGCCACGCAGACTATGGCAAGACAGAACCTTCGTAAGCTGCTCGCACTCTTCGGAAGGCGACATCAGCTGCCTTTCTGTCGGCCACTGAAGTGTGTTTGTCCGGATGGAAGATGACACATAGTCTCTTATAGGCCACCCGAATGTCCTCCTCACTAGCCTAAATTCATGTAAATGCGAATTTCAATCGATATAAAACTCGATATAATAAATCACTAAGCACCAACAAACAGCGAAGAAGAACGCAAGGATGGATACTCAAAAATTGACAGATAGATAAATGATTTAAAAGGGTATATTCAGAAGCTACAACTGTCCATGATTCATGTAAACATGACTTTTTTGAATTTCAAAATAAAAAAATATAAGGCCTCTTATATACCCCTCTTTGAATTTCAAGATGAATTTCAGAAAACATGTACAAGCAATTGAAAAAAATCAATATGCTATCAAATGCATTCAAATTTCTCGACTGATACTTTAAAACACGCGAAAACAAATAGAAAGAACGCTATGTTGCATTATAAAAAAACATATGTTTAGAAAAGGAAAACCGTAGCCAACTGAAGGTTGGAAAAGAGTAATGAATGCAATCGAACAGAAAAAAAACTGACTTTTTTGAATTTCAAAATAAAAAAATATAAGGCCTCTTATATACCCCTCTTTGAATTTCAAGATGATTTTATGTTTGACTCTTTTCGGATAAAATTAACTCAATTTGAGAAAACTGGATTAATAGGTATAACTTTTTTCCGCCGGGAAATCTGATAATTAAATTCCACTTCCGATACTAGAAGTTGTATACGCCATTAGAAATTTTTTCTCGCCATTTCCACGCTAGTATTTGGAGAGCGCAATTTACCTAACTTTTAACAGATGAATTTAAAATGAACTCAAAATGCAAATATACCCAAGTGCATTTCTAAATGCATTAAAATATATGAATGCGGCCACAGGACAAAATATCCCATACAAAAGTATCCCATTACAAAATATCGCGTACCAATACATCCCAATGGGCACAATAGCCCATGCCAATATAGCCCACGTCAATTAAAATATCCCATAGAGGATTAAAAATTAGTTTATGATATAGATTACCAAAGATTGGTGCATATATCTATATCGCAATTAAAAAAAAACGCTCAATTCAACTGCCTCAATTATTTCGAGACGCCATATAAAGATATTGCTAATGGTAAAAGAGTCTTTTCAGGGATTAAAATTTATTTTTCAACCTGTTGATGGAGTCATAATTGAGAAAATTTTGATAAAGAAACAACACAAATATATATCATTACACACATAGCACTAATACAATGAACAACAATATGACAGAGTTTATCTACGGTAAAACTCAAAAAGGTAAAGCGTTACTTATTTTGGACGGACACGAGTTCACTAAAAAGCGAGACACCTAAATCTACAACTCACCGGCTTGGTGCGAAATGGCGTTCACATAAATGCCCATTGACTCTGATAACTTGCGATGAAACCAATATTTCGTTCAATCACGAGAACAGCCAGGAGTTTAACCCCGGTCGCGTAGAAGCAAGGCAGCTAGTTAGTCAGTTGAAAGAAACAGCAAAATCGCAAATCAATTCAGTACACAACCAATTGATAGCAGCTGGCCTCAAAAATGAACGAGAATCCGGCATTTCAGCTTTCGCTTTCTTCACGTGCAGCTTTGACAAGAATACTCAATAGGAAGAAAACGCAAGACCCACTCGAAAAGATTTCATCGACCGACCGTCACTTCGACATTCCCGACACATACTTACAATTTTGTCTAAATGATGGCGGAAAAGAAGACTGTAAACAATTCCTTATTCTCGGGGATATGGAAAAACTAAATGCTCTTCGCGTTCATAGCAAAGTTCGGCTTTGTGATGAAACTTTTAAGATATGTGCGTCTCAATTTTATCAATTGTACACAGTGTATCTCCAGATTGGCGGCTTTTATCCCCCCCCCTATGTTTACGTTTTGCTCAGCAACAAAAAGGAGCCCACTTACAACAGGTTTCCCTGATTAGCCTAATTGGAGACATCGTACCCGAAAAAATTCTCATTGACTTCGAACAAGCTGCCTTGAATGCGTTTTCGTCCCTGTATAAAACTGTCCCTGTATAAAATCAAAGGCTGCTACTTTCATTTATGCCAAATCTTCCATCGCAAGCTTTCAGAGTTAGGTCTGAAAAAACCTATGAAAACAATGGTAAGATAGCCTTAACCTAAAAATGATCCCAGCTTTAAGCTTCCGTCGTTCCTCTCTCAGATGTCGAATCTGCGTTTACTTTTGTCATAGACGAAATGTGCCAAACAGGCGATCAGTTCGACATTCCAACAGAAATCCTTACATCATATTTATTTTAAAGGAGAAACAATTGGTCGACAATAGCGTGATCCTTGGTTTCCCCCAGCTCTATCAGGGTTGGCAAAAAATTGTTTTTTTTAGAAAAAAAAACGTTTAAAACGTTTAAAACAAAAAAAACGTTTAAAACACTGGTTTTTTTCAAAACGTGTTTTTTTTCTATATTCTCGAGAGAAAAAAAATGCACAAAAATAATTCAATTATCTTTGAGTAATCTCATGCAGAAAGCAAGTTTCCCAACTTTCTCTGGTCCCAATTTGTTCCTCAGATCAGAATGAATCGTAGCGGGTTTCACACTTTTCTAGCCACTCTCTGGCTTCGGGTCCAATATCACGAAATTTACCAAGTAAATTCTTCCAAATTTCTACGCAGGCATGTGTGAAGTTAATCCATTTCAAACCTAAACTTGATAAAAAACAAAAAAAAACACGTGAAAAAAACCGCCTGTTTAAAACAATGTTTAAAACATGTTTTAAACACCAGTTGTTTTTTTTCTGCCAACCCTGAGCTCTATGGAAGCATTACGACAACGCGGAGGCTGGTCTCATTCGAACAACCAATGCAGTTGAAGGCTGGCATAACTGCGTTACGTCGCTTTTCCAGGGCAGCCACCCCTCAATTCAAACGTTTCTGAAGGCAACCAGCGGTACCACCAATCAAACCCGTAAAAAGTACCGAGAACTCAATGAAAAAGTCCGAATGATAACTAACTCCTACAAAAACTCAGATATAGTAAATTATGCTTAAGCTCTGGCTAATTCAACTCTCTCCTAGATTTCATTTTATCAAATTGTCGGCATAGTTTTCTCAAATTGTCGGTAATTTGATGCAAATTTAATTGATTTTCAAACAAATCATAAAGTTTTTGGCTTTATAGCCATCGTAGAGGTGATAGAGGCCACTACAACAATTATTTTGCTTTTTCCCTCACCCCGCCCCCCATGCTGGTTACCCAGTACAGGGGGATTTAGGGGTTTTGAAGACAATTTTTATCGATTTCGAACTAAAACTTTTGATACACCGTGAATTGATCGTTTGATCTTTTGACCAAGAGTCATATTCGTAAACCATAATGCCAAGTGAGCTTGAAAAGTCATAACTTTATACCTTGATAGTTCAAAAAACTGGTAGATATAAAACGCGCGTTGAAGTTTTCACGCTTTTTTTAAAAGTTAGTGTCAGTCTGTTTAATTTCGGAATCTTGCTTTTAATTCCTTTGATAAATCTATTGCGATATTTTAATTGGTTCGATTCCTCAGATGGGATATTTTAAATTGCGCGGGCTACTTTGTCCAGGGATATTTTTACTTCGGGTTTATTTTTGACTGGGATAACTTCGCCGGAGATAAAAAGGTGAGGGATAATTTGTCATGAAACCAGGAATGCGCATCTGTAGTTATTAGAGCATTCCTAAAAAACAACGGAGACATATATAGGAGTCTTCACTAGGTTCATTACTCTTAATAAGCTTTATAAACAAATAGCTAACTACTGGATTCGATCCACAGAATTATCAAATATACATAATAATGAAACCCTGACTGGCGCAACTGCATAACAGTTTACATTTCATTTCAAAGTGAATACCAGGCGCTCTAATAAAGCGGTCAAAAACACGTGCTGAAGATGAGGCTAAAACTACTGAATGGAGCACTTAAATAAGCGAGTTAAGTTTGACAGAAATACGCCTTTGTCGACAGCTCATTATGTTTTACGTAAGTTAGCAAATTGTTCGAAATCGGCGACTAAAAACACTAAAATCTCAAAAAAAGGGCTTATATGCTTTTGTTGTTTGCATTAAAAAATGATTTCATTTTCCGTAAACATTTTTGACATTATCAAAACTCAGTGATTTTTTTAGATAAACGAATTAGTAAAACCCTTAAAGTCGGCCAGAAAAAGGATGAGTTTTTTTTTAATAGAAAAACCACAGAGAAACCCTTAGTACTTTAGTTCAACTTTTAAAGTTGAGCTAAACGCAAAACAATTATAAACTCTTATAGGGCTTTTATTGACCTTTACACACTCGGAGCAGCAATTCGCAAACACAAATTAGAGAACGGCAAAAAGTAGCTCTAAAATGTTTTTTTTTTCAAAAAAAAATTATTTTTTTTTTCCAATTTGATAACTTCGAAAGGCGTTCAAATACTAAAAAAAAACTTTACTCGGGTAAAACTAAGTTTTTTGGCTTAATTTAAGCTAATATAAGCTGTTAAGCTATTAAACACGGAGGTAAGCCGGGCTTTGCAAACACTGACAAGACGACAAAAAGCAGCTCTATAAAGAGAAATACGAAAAAGCAGACACAAGCCCCGAATTAGTAAAAAAAATCATCTAAATGTCGGATTCGATCCTGCGGCATAGATTTTATGATTTTCAAGGATTAAACATTCAGCCACGGAAGCTTAACGATCAACAAAAACTATCAACAAATGAAACAGAACAGAAGCTAAGAAATTTCCTATGCTACAGACCAAAACGGACACCAAATAAAACTTATAGCAAAAGTGCCACTGAATCCGTACTTTTATTTGCTAGTTACGTTGGAAAAAGAAGCTTCGTACTAATACATTACGTTCACAAGCTGGATGGTGTAATTAGTCTGTTGTAAGACTGCTCGCTTGCTTTACTGGCTCGAAATTAGACGAAAAATAAAAAACCTCACAAACATAGGGAAAATTTTTTGGAAATCCAATCACGACAGGAAGAGCTTTAATATGATATATCACTCCGATGATAATTTGGGAAAACTGATTTTCCGTAGAAAACAAAAACATAGCCAACAGACAGTTGGAAAAGAGTCAATGGACGCAAGAAAAGAGAAAAAAGTTTCCCTTACAGCTCTTTGAAGTTCTAGATTAGTTTCGGATTGACACTTTTTCTATTAAATTAACTCATCGGCTCTGAGGCGAAAGAGTTCCTGAAAATCCGTTATGACTGATAATGCGTCTGTACACCGAGTCCAAAAACAGCTCGCCGGCCTCAGGGAGGCAGTAATTACTTCAAAATTAAAGTGGGCGTGCATCAAGGACCACCTCTTAGCTCATTGTTATTAATAATAATAATAATGGAAGAAGCTACGAGCCAGTGTCGTTCAACAGTACCCTGGGATATGCTGTGACCAGATGACCTTGTGATATTAGCTGAAACAGAATCCTAGTCTATTGAGAAGCTTGGATCAAGTCTTTACAAACACGAGTTTTAGAAGTTAACTTGGATAAGGCAAAGCATTTGATTTCAAGCCAAAAGTGCATTCCTCAAAATACCGGAAAATGTTCATGCCCTTGTTTAAAGGAAGTCGGCACCAATTCAAAACGCTGCAATTCTTGTCATCAATGAGTGCACAAAAAAGTACTCAGAGGAAAAAACCTTATAACAATAGTAATTACTTTTGTCCAAGATAAAATTATCGTTCCCTTACCTACGGATCAATCAATCAGAAACCCTGGACGCTGCCAAACCCTGAACGCTGTATCTGGAAGACACAATTTATGGTGAAAAGGACGCAATACGTGCATCATCGGTCAGAATAGCAGCTTTCTGGACGAAATGGCGGCAAATTACTGAATCAGGATATTGCCTTGATTACAAGGTGTCATATATATGTAGCTTGTCTCAGGTCAATTATGATATACTGCTGTGAAATCTGGCCACAGATTTTATGAAGACAGAGTAACCAGTGAAGCAGTAATTAAAATGACACATGTTGATCTGGACAAACTACATAGGCGGTCACGGCTACAATTTGGCCATGTTCAGCGAAGAGAAACTTATCATGCGCTTAAATTAACAGACCGCGTTTCAGTCCGAGGAAAAAATCAGCTGAAAGAAATGAAAAAAGCTGGATCGATTGTGTGAAACGAGACCTGGATACTTAAAGCCTCAAACACGCAGACTGCCGTGATCGAATGGCATGTAAAAACGTTTTTTCTTCCATTGAATATGTTGAAAGCTATTCAGAGGGGCCGATAAATGCAGCCTGCTCGAGGTGGCCCTGCCGATCGACAACAGCCGACCGCAAACTGCTACAATGCGTTCACGCAACTCTCTCACAAAGACTACTCGGGTTTTTCCCCGCGGGCTTGACTACGCCGCCTGGTGAAGTCCGCAAGAACCTGGCGATCTCTCTTCTTCTTCTATCCCTCCTCCTACTCTGCGGAGACATCTCAAGCAACCCTGGCCCAAGATACCCTGCTGTGTTTGCTCGCAACAAGTATCTTACAGCAACCAGTACAGTTTCCAGTGCAACAAGTCCCGAAGATGGGTTCACGAAGAATGCTCCAGTGGCCAAACTGCAAGAGACTACAACCGGTCCTGGATCTGCCCTTCCACTGTACACAAGAACAACCCAGTCACCATTCCCGAGAGAGCATCGGACAAACTTCGCGTCTTGCAATGGAACTGCAATGGCATCGGAAATAAGTGGTCAGAGCTCACGCACTTCTTAGACACACTGAACATCCACGTTGCAGCGATACAAGAAAGCAAAGTCACCAGCTCCGAAAAGCTGAAAGTCCCGGGTTTCTCAGTGCTACACAAGCCCAGAAGCGGCAAACAAGGGGGTGGCCTCCTCTTGGTGGTGAAGAACTCTGTAAACTACACCACGCTCAAAGACACTGAAGACCGTCACCTTGAATCGCAGAGAATCAAGCTTTTTCTCCAGAACGAAGAAATTACCCTGATCAATGCCTACATTCCTCCCACCAGCAGCTGCTCCAGCGGGTACTCTCCCGACTTCAACGCACTACTATCTGATAACAAGAAAACCCTGCTAGTCGGAGACCTGAATTCTCATCACCCTTCCTGGCAGTCGGGCTGCAGCGAAGACACCAGAGGCACACAGCTGGCCAGCGCAATGGAAGACAGCCAGTTCATAGTCCTGAACTCTTATGGCAACACCCGTGCTCCACCAGGAGGGCCCGAGTCTTCACCCGATGTCTCCGCAGCCACGAGCGACATCTCTCCCCGCATCAGCGGGCAGATCAAGAAACAACTGATCTCGGACCACCTCCCGATTGTGATTGACCTGCAACACAAGCTTCAAACAGTCAAGACGCAGAAGAAGAGCATCATGAATCTGCGGAAGGCAGACTGGAGCAAGTACGCCGACGCACTGGAGTCAGCCACCGCCGAGATGACTACTCTTGACCACAATGCCGATGTCTGCAAAGCTGAAAAAGAGTTCAGAAGCGCAATCATTTCTGCAGCTCGTTCCAACATCCCTTGTGGCCGTCGCCTTGCAGCAATTCCTGGGCTGACCAGAGAAATCACTCAACTCATGGAAGATCGCGACTCCCTCCGCGCTTCTCTTCACGACAACTCCTCAGCAGAAGAACGCGAACATCTGTCTTCGCTGAAATAGGACATCGAGAACAGGATTCGCTTGGAGAAACGCGACAAATGGAGAGAATTCGCCTCTTCCCTTGACAGAAGAACTCCGAACACTAAGATCTGGAAAACCATCAAACAGCTAGACGGCCGAGCTGCAGCAGCACCACCAAATGCAGCCGTCCGATTCAAAGGCAGGGCTTACCACAAGCCGAAAGCTCTAGCGACTGAGTTCAACAAGCAATTCACCACAATAGTGCGTCATAAGACTGACAAAGAGACAAGAATTCTCAACAGGAAACTTCAGAAACTGGAACACAACACTATGCAGTTTTCGGAGAATCAAGTCAGGAAGGCAATTAAGTCAAGCAGCAACTCCAAAGCTTTTGGACCTGATGAACTCTGCATCCAATACTTGAAAAACCTCGGACCTGCAGCCCTCTCCCGCCTCACAGCCATCATCAAAATATATGAATGCGGTCACAGGACAAAATATCCCATACGAAAGTATCCCATTACAAAATATCGCGTACCAATACATCCCAATGGGCACAATAGCCCATGCCAATATAGCCCACGTCAATTAAAATATCCCATAGAGGATTAAAAATTAGTTTATGATATAGATTACCAAAGATTGGTGCATATATCTATATCGCAATTAAAAAAAAACGCTCAATTCAACTGCCTCAATTATTTCGAGACGCCATATAAAGATATTGCTAATGGTAAAAGAGTCTTTTCAGGGATTAAAATTTATTTTTCAACCTGTTGATGGAGGAGTCATAATTGAGAAAATTTTGATAAAGAAACAACACAAATATATATCATTACACACATAGCACTAATACAATGAACAACAATATGACAGAGTTTATCTACGGTAAAACTCAAAAAGGTAAAGCGTTACTTATTTTGGACGGACACGAGTTCACTAAAAAGCGAGACACCTAAATCTACAACTCACCGGCTTGGTGCGAAATGGCGTTCACATAAATGCCCATTGACTCTGATAACTTGCGATGAAACCAATATTTCGTTCAATCACGAGAACAGCCAGGAGTTTAACCCCGGTCGCGTAGAAGCAAGGCAGCTAGTTAGTCAGTTGAAAGAAACAGCAAAATCGCAAATCAATTCAGTACACAACCAATTGATAGCAGCTGGCCTCAAAAATGAACGAGAATCCGGCATTTCAGCTTTCGCTTTCTTCACGTGCAGCTTTGACAAGAATACTCAATAGGAAGAAAACGCAAGACCCACTCGAAAAGATTTCATCGACCGACCGTCACTTCGACATTCCCGACACATACTTACAATTTTGTCTAAATGATGGCGGAAAAGAAGACTGTAAACAATTCCTTATTCTCGGGGATATGGAAAAACTAAATGCTCTTCGCGTTCATAGCAAAGTTCGGCTTTGTGATGAAACTTTTAAGATATGTGCGTCTCAATTTTATCAATTGTACACAGTGTATCTCCAGATTGGCGGCTTTTATCCCCCCCTATGTTTACGTTTTGCTCAGCAACAAAAAGGAGCCCACTTACAACAGGTTTCCCTGATTAGCCTAATTGGAGACATCGTACCCGAAAAAATTCTCATTGACTTCGAACAAGCTGCCTTGAATGCGTTTTCGTCCCTGTATAAAACTGTCCCTGTATAAAATCAAAGGCTGCTACTTTCATTTATGCCAAATCTTCCATCGCAAGCTTTCAGAGTTAGGTCTGAAAAAACCTATGAAAACAATGGTAAGATAGCCTTAACCTAAAAATGATTCCAGCTTTAAGCTTCGTTCCTCTCTCAGATGTCGAATCTGCGTTTACTTTTGTCATAGACGAAATTTGCCAAACAGGCGATCAGTTCGACATTCCAACAGAAATCCTTACATCATATTTATTTTAAAGGAGAAACAATTGGTCGACAATAGCGTGATCCTTGGTTTCCCCCAGCTCTATGAAGCATTACGACAACGCGGAGGCTGGTCTCATTCGAACAACCAATGCAGTTGAAGGCTGGCATAACTGCGTTACGTCGCTTTTCCAGGGCAGCCACCCCTCAATTCAAACGTTTCTGAAGGCAACCAGCGGTACCACCAATCAAACCCGTAAAAAGTACCGAGAACTCAATGAAAAAGTCCGAATGATAACTAACTCAGATACAAAAACTCAGATATAGTAAATTATGCTTAAGCTCTGGCTAATTCAACTCTCTCCTAGATTTCATTTTATCAAATTGTCGGCATAGTTTTCTCAAATTGTCGGTAATTTGATGCAAATTTAATTGATTTTCAAACAAATCATAAAGTTTTTGGCTTTATAGCCATCGTAGAGGTGATAGAGGCCACTACAACAATTATTTTGCTTTTTCCCTCACCCCGCCCCCCATGCTGGTTACCCAGTACAGGGGGATTTAGGGGTTTTGAAGACAATTTTTATCGATTTCGAACTAAAACTTTTGATACACAGTGAATTGATCGTTTGATCTTTTGACCAAGAGTCATATTCGTAAACCATAATGCCAAGTGAGCTTGAAAAGTCATAACTTTATACCTTGATAGTTCAAAAAACTAGTAGATATAAAACGCGCGTTGAAGTTTTCACGCTTTTTTTAAAAGTTAGTATCAGTCTGTTTAATTTCGGAATCTTGCTTTTAATTCCTTTGATAAATCTATTGCGATATTTTAATTGGTTCGATTCCTCAGATGGGATATTTTAAATTGCGCGGGCTACTTTGTCCAGGGATATTTTTACTTCGGGTTTATTTTTGACTGGGATAACTTCGCCGGAGATAAAAAGGTGAGGGATAATTTGTCATGAAACCAGGAATGCGCATCTGTAGTTATTAGAGCATTCCTAAAAAACAACGGAGACATATATAGGAGTCTTCACTAGGTTCATTACTCTTAATAAGCTTTATAAACAAATAGCTAACTACTGGATTCGATCCACAGAATTATCAAATATACATAATAATGAAACCCTGACTGGCGCAACTGCATAACAGTTTACATTTCATTTCAAAGTGAATACCAGGCGCTCTAATAAAGCGGTCAAAAACACGTGCTGAAGATGAGGCTAAAACTACTGAATGGAGCACTTAAATAAGCGAGTTAAGTTTGACAGAAATACGCCTTTGTCGACAGCTCATTATGTTTTACGTAAGTTAGCAAATTGTTCGAAATCGGCGACTAAAAACACTAAAATCTCAAAAAAAGGGCTTATATGCTTTTGTTGTTTGCATTAAAAAATGATTTCATTTTCCGTAAACATTTTTGACATTATCAAAACTCAGTGATTTTTTTAGATAAACGAATTAGTAAAACCCTTAAAGTCGGCCAGAAAAAGGATGAGTTTTTTTTTAATAGAAAAACCACAGAGAAACCCTTAGTACTTTAGTTCAACTTTTAAAGTTGAGCTAAACGCAAAACAATTATAAACTCTTATAGGGCTTTTATTGACCTTTACACACTCGGAGCAGCAATTCGCAAACACAAATTAGAGAACGGCAAAAAGTAGCTCTACAATGTTTTTTTTTCAAAAAAAAATTAATTTTTTTTTCCAATTTGATAACTTCGAAAGGCGTTCAAATACTAAAAAAAAAACTTTACTCGGGTAAAACTAAGTTTTTTGGCTTAATTTAAGCTAATATAAGCTGTTAAGCTATTAAACACGGAGGTAAGCCGGGCTTTGCAAACACTGACAAGACGACAAAAAGCAGCTCTATAAAGAGAAATACGAAAAAGCAGACACAAGCCCCGAATTAGTAAAAAAAAATCATCTAAATGTCGGATTCGATCCTGCGGCCTAGATTTTATGATTTTCAAGGATTAACCATTCAGCCACGGAAGCTTAACGATCAACAAAAACTATCAACAAATGAAACTGAGAACAGAAGCTAAGAAATTTCCTATGCTACAGACCAAAACGGACACCAAATAAAACTTATAGCAAAAGTGCCACTGAATCCGTACTTTTATTTGCTAGTTACGTTGGAAAAAGAAGCTTCGTACTAATACATTACGTTCACAAGCTGGATGGTGTAATTAGTCTGTTGTAAGACTGCTCACTTGCTTTACTGGCTCGAAATTAGACAAAAAATAAAAAACCTCAAACATAGGGAAATTTTTTTGGAAATCCAATCACGACAGGAAGAGCTTTAATATGATATAGCACTCCGATGATAATTTGGGAAAACTGATTTTCCGTAGAAAACAAAAACATAGCCAACAGACAGTTGGAAAAGAGTCAATGGACGCAAGAAAAGAGAAAAAAGGACTTACTTTTTGAAAAAAAATCTTTCAAAAAAATGCTTTTTAAAAAACAGTTTCCCTTACAGCTCTTTGAAGTTCTAGATTAGTTTAGGATTGACACTTTTTCTATTAAATTAACTCATCGGCTCTGAGGCGAAAGAGTTCCTGAAAATCTGTTACGACTGATAATGCGTCTGTACACCGAGTCCAAAAACAGCTCGCCGGCCTCAGGGAGGCAGTAATTACTTCAAAATTAAAGTAGGCGTGCATCAAGGACCACCTCTTAGCTCATTGTTATTAATAATAATAATAATGGAAGAGGCTAAGAGCCAGTGTCGCTCAACAGTACCCTGGGATATGCTGTGACCAGATGACCTTGTGATATTAGCTGAAACAGAATCCTAGTCTATTGAGAAGCTTGGATCAAGTCTTTACAAACACGAGTTTTAGAAGTTAACTTGGATAAGGCAAAGCATTTGATTTCAAGCCAAAAGTGCATTCCTCAAAATACCGGAAAATTTCCATGCCCTTGTTTAAAGGAAGTCGGCACCAATTCAAAACGCTGCAATTCTTGTCATCAATGAGTGCACAAAAAAGTACTCAGAGGAAAAAACCTTATAACAATAGTAATTACTTTTGTCCAAGATAAAATTATCGTTCCCTTACCTACGGATCAATCAATCAGAAACCCTGGACGCTGCCAAACCCTGAACGCTGTATCTGGAAGACACAATTTATGGTGAAAAGGACGCAATACGTGCATCATCGGTCAGAATAGCAGCTTTCTGGACGAAATGGCGGCAAATTACTGAATCAGGATATTGCCTTGATTACAAGGTGTCATATCTATGTAGCTTGTCTCAGGTCAATTATGATGTACTGCTCTGAAATCTGGCCACAGATTTTATGAAGACAGAGTAACCAGTGAAGCAGTAATTAAAATGACACATGTTGATCTGGACAAACTACATAGGCGGTCACGGCTACAATTTGGCCATGTTCAGCGAAGAGAAACTTATCATGCGCTTAAATTAACAGACCGCGTTTCAGTCCGAGGAAAAAATCAGCTGAAAGAAATGAAAAAAGCTGGATCGATTGTGTGAAACGAGACCTGGATACTTAAAGCCTCAAACACGCAGACTGCCGTGATCGAATGGCATGTAAAAACGTTTTTTCTTCCATTGAATATGTTGAAAGCTATTCAGAGGGGCCGATAAATGCAGCCTGCTCGAGGTGGCCCTGCCGATCGACAACAGCCGACCGCAAACTGCTACAATGCGTTCACGCAACTCTCTCACAAAGACTACTCGGGTTTTTCCCCGCGGGCTTGACTACGCCGCCTGGTGAAGTCCGCAAGAACCTGGCGATCTCTCTTCTTCTTCTATCCCTCCTCCTACTCTGCGGAGACATCTCAAGCAACCCTGGCCCAAGATACCCCTGCTGTGTTTGCTCGCAACAAGTATCTTACAGCAACCAGTACAGTTTCCAGTGCAACAAGTCCCGAAGATGGGTTCACGAAGAATGCTCCAGTGGCCAAACTGCAAGAGACTACAACCGGTCCTGGATCTGCCCTTCCACTGTACACAACAACAACCCAGTCACCATTCCCGAGAGAGCACCGGACAAACTTCGCGTCTTGCAATGGAACTGCAATGGCATCGGAAATAAGTGGTCAGAGCTCACGCACTTCTTAGACACACTGAACATCCACGTTGCAGCGATACAAGAAAGCAAAGTCACCAGCTCCGAAAAGCTGAAAGTCCCGGGTTTCTCAGTGCTACACAAGCCCAGAAGCGGCAAACAAGGGGGTGGCCTCCTCTTGGTGGTGAAGAACTCTGTAAACTACACCACGCTCAAAGACACTGAAGACCGTCACCTTGAATCGCAGAGAATCAAGCTTTTTCTCCAGAACGAAGAAATTACCCTGATCAATGCCTACATTCCTCCCACCAGCAGCTGCTCCAGCGGGTACTCTCCCGACTTCAACGCACTACTATCTGATAACAAGAAAACCCTGCTAGTCGGAGACCTGAATTCTCATCACCCTTCCTGGCAGTCGGGCTGCAGCGAAGACACCAGAGGCACACAGCTGGCCAGCGCAATGGAAGACAGCCAGTTCATAGTCCTGAACTCTTATGGCAACACCCGTGCTCCACCAGGAGGGCCCGAGTCTTCACCCGATGTCTCCGCAGCCACGAGCGACATCTCTCCCCGCATCAGCGGGCAGATCAAGAAACAACTGATCTCGGACCACCTCCCGATTGTGATTGACCTGCAACACAAGCTTCAAACAGTCAAGACGCAGAAGAAGAGCATCATGAATCTGCGGAAGGCAGACTGGAGCAAGTACGCCGACGCACTGGAGTCAGCCACCGCCGAGATGACTACTCTTGACCACAATGCCGATGTCTGCAAAGCTGAAAAAGAGTTCAGAAGCGCAATCATTTCTGCAGCTCGTTCCAACATCCCTTGTGGCCGTCGCCCTGCAGCAATTCCTGGGCTGACCAGAGAAATCACTCAACTCATGGAAGATCGCGACTACCTCCGCGCTTCTCTTCACGACAACTCCTCAGGAGAAGAACGCGAACATCTGTCTTCGCTGAACAAGGACATCGAGAACAGGATTCGCTTGGAGAAACGCGACAAATGGAGAGAATTCGCCTCTTCCCTTGACAGAAGAACTCCGAACACTAAGATCTGGAAAACCATCAAACAGCTAGACGGCCGAGCTGCAGCAGCACCACCAAATGCAGCCGTCCGATTCAAAGGCCGGGCTTACCACAAGCCGAAAGCTCTAGCGACTGAGTTCAACAAGCAATTCACCACAATAGTGCGTCATAAGACTGACAAAGAGACAAGAATTCTCAACAGGAAACTTCAGAAACTGGAACACAACACTATGCAGTTTTCGGAGAATCAAGTCAGGAAGGCTCAACTCCAAAGTCAAGGAATCAAGTCAAGCAGCAACTCCAAAGCTTTTGGACCTGATGAACTCTGCATCCAATACTTGAAAAACCTCGGACCTGCAGCCCTCTCCGGCCTCACAGCCATCGTCAACCTCTCGTTTGCTACCAATCACATTCCATCAATTTGGAAAGCATCCACGATAATCCCGCTTCTCAAACCCGGGAAACAACCTAACGAGAGCAAAAGTTACAGACCCGTCTCGCTAATTTCTCCAGTTGCGAAAATCGTGGAGAAGCTCCTAGCAAAAGACCTCTCTTCGCTCCCTCTCGCCGCTCACCAACATGGATTTCGGGCGAAGCATTCTACCACGACATCGCTCTGCCACTTGACCCATGATATCGCCACAGGCTTCAACAAGAAAAGACCGCCCGACAGGACTGTTCTGGCAGCCGTGGACCTCAGCCAAGCTTTTGATCGCGTCAATATAGACAAGCTTCTGAGACACTTGCTCCAGTCCACTCTTAACCCCGCTGTGACTCGCTGTCTACCTCCGAGGTAGAATGGCCCGCACCTTGTTCAGAGATGCGACCTCCAACGCCAAGATTGTCCACACGGGAGTGCCGCAAGGCTCGTGCATCTCCCCTTGCTTGTTCAATTTCATCATGAGCAAAATGCCTGTTCCAGACCACCCGACACGACTGAAGACCTACGCCGACGACATGATTGTTTACATCACCAAGAACAACATTGACCTCGCCAGTGAAAAGATATCGTCTTACCTCTCTCGACTAAACGACTTCTTGGAAAACAACGGACTAATAGTGTCCCTCGAGAAGACAACAGTCACTCTTTTCACGCCTGACCCTCGCCAAGCCAGGACGCACCCGCCAGTTGCTATGTTCAACTCCCAGCTGAAGCTTGAAAAGACACCGAAACTACTGGGAGTGACATACGACACCATGCTGACCTTCGGACAACACACAGCCAACGTCTGCAAGAAAGTAGCCAGAAGAAACAACGCACTCCGTGCGCTTTCAGGACTTGACTGGGGGCAAGATGAAGAAACACAACTGATAACCTATCGTGCCATCGGAAGATCATGTATGGACTACGCCTCGCCTGCTTGGACACCGATAATCAGTAAAACTAGCCAACAGAAACTACAAACGATTCAGAACACTGCTTTACGGATAGCCACTGGAGCCATTCGCCTTACATCAATAGACCATCTACATAATGAATGCAAGATGCTTAAAGTAGCCGGCCACCACCACCTAGATACCCCCCCCCCCTGCAATCACCTCTGGACGTTTGAGCAACAGAGTACCGACAGAGACAAGAAGATGACATTGCATGCCAGTTCAAGTGAAGAAGTCGCTAGTTTTCTAACAGACGATCTTGAACAGACACTGAAACAGCTACACACACATGCAGTCGCCGAAGAGAGAGCCAAAAGCCAGCAGAACAGAGTCTTAAAAAGACCCCCTCCTGAGATATCGAAAGGCGAAGAAGAACTTAGCCGTTACGACAGAAGAACTTTGTGTCAGCTTAGATCAGGTTTCTCATGGAAACTAGCCGAAACCAGACACCGATTACAACCGGACATTGAATCAGAGCTCTGCAGCAAATGCAACTCCAGCATCGAAGACTGCCATCATCTGTTCAACTGCCCGGCCAACCCAATATCTGCTACCATCGAAGATTTGTGGAAAAATTCCCTACTAGTCGTAGAAGAACTCGCGGAGATATTCTCAGAGTAGTCCACGGAGCAATAACAACAACAACAAAGCTATTCAGAATGCCCTCATCTGAATGCTAGAATTTGTCAAGCTATCCAAATAAAACATTGCTTACACAGTTTGCGGATGTCCAACCCCTCCACACAGGGGAAAACGGACAATAAATGCATTAGTAGTGCATACTAAATAATAAATAAGCCTATTTTTAACAAATTAATTTCAATTGACTTATTAGAGCGTTTAAAGACTTTTCTTGAACGCAAAACAATCATCACGACCTTTATAAGTTTAAACTAAGTTCATCATTTCTTAAATATTGACAGGGTTGGAGCTGCGCTTCACAAACACTAGCGAGAACACGACAAAGAGCAGCTGTATAAAGTGGGATAAGAAAAAATATAAATAAGCCTCGAAGTAGAAAATGAGTAAAAATTCGGTAACGTCTCGAATTCGATCTGCGACCTAGAGATTATGAGCCTCTCATACACCATTCAGCCACGGACGCTTAGAAAAAATCAAACACTAGCCACAACAAATAAATCAGAGAACAGATGTTATGCAATGTCCAATGCTCTAGTGAAATTTTCAAATAAGTGAATACTTTTAAAGAACACTTTTATTTGCTAGTTAGGTTAGAAAAAAAGAAGGTTCGTTAAAACATACTATGCTGATCGCAAGTGTAATTAAAGGAAATTAACTAAACTTAAAAAGAAATCATAAGTTGAACCGTGAAAAAATAAATTTGAGCTAGTACAAATTTTAAGACTTTTTCTTTAAAAAAAACGAAAAAAAAAATCATCGGCACATATAATAGTCTGAACTGAACTATGTTCATCGACTTTTCAAAAAAGATAAAACTAAACCACACCCGAATAAAAAAAGTTCCTCCCCATTTTCCAAGTGGTCGGAACAATAATAGCCACAACAATATTAGCTCTCCATTTGTCAATTTTTTCTCCGAGATAAACAAGTTTCATTATCTTGTTTTTCACATTGATGAGAAAGAAAGTAGTTGTCAATTTCTAATTGACTTTAAAACAATCTTTAGGCTTTGATTACAGAAGTATATCCATGCAAAGTTTAACCAACAAAAATACATTCATACAAAAATAGAAATTTTTTATCCCATTTTTTTCACTCGTGGGCTATAATTTACTGAGGGTGCTATGATGAGAATGAATCACAAAAACTCTAACTCGTGACGAGTTTAAGCGACTCTGTGAACAGAACTCTGTAACGAAGAAAACTGTATCAATCTAGACTAAACACTGAGGTACACAACATTCTAAACGCATACGATGTTCAACAATGTTTTGGTCTTCGCCTACTTACATCAGGAGATACGTTAAGTACAGCATAGTAATTCCCAGGTTCTACTTCCATGCGAAAACCTGAAATCGACGATATTGATTGCATCGTAAAAAAAGAAACTTCGAAACAGTACGCATCTATGACAGTCAAGAGCTAATCCTGCCACAATGAAAGCCCACAAAGCACTTTTCGGATTTCTCATGCGGTATAATCAACTGTATGCAGCATTGTATGCGGTATAAAATTCCAGTCACAGGTCACACATTAACTTTGTTATTTATGGTTACGTAGCAGTATTTAGTCAGCCGCGTATTCAGACACTGTATTAACTAATCAGAATCGAGACAACGAAATGAATTTCATTTCTCCCTTGTCTCGATTCTGATTGGTAGGTCAAAAGTATCATAATAACCGAGGTTACAGTCAGTAATCCCTTTATCGCATATTCCAGTCAAAACCCTTTGAAATTTCTAGACAAGGAAGTGATAATGATAAAAAGGAGATGATGTGTTGATGTCCTTACAATTAAACTCGATACGTGTTACGTTTCTGCAATAAGAACACGCAACTCGACACGAGAAAGTATAATATACAAAAATAATTGTGCTACAAATAAATTTCGTTCAGTTGTTTTGTCATTTAGTGCTCCGAGCACGCAAGCGGCGTTCGCAATCTGTCTTGTCAGGGAGATTCTCTGTTTTGAAAAGCTGCCTACTCTGGGTTCCTCATTGCATATGCTTAGGTTCTTACAAAGTTTGCTCAAAAAAATTTCTGTGCTCGGGCCGGCCGCGCCTTAAATCTCAAAAGCTAGCGGTTTAAAAAGATACCCAACATCTACTAGATCTTTATACTTCTCATTTTTTCGCTCTTTCGCTTCAGCGGCAGCCGTACCAGGGTTACAAATACACCCGGCACTAATCCTACAAGGAGCTAAGGAGTCTACTACCGTTACATCCCTTAAGAGCTGCTTAGCTACAGCCCACGGATTGAGCGTCAAACCGTCTGGTCGCTTCTGATCGGTCCTATAGAGGTGTCGTGGTTCTAAAACAGACGGAATGTGAGTGAAAGATAAACTCTGCTTTATAAGGGAAATCACGTTTGAATGCCTAGAGAATTTCCCTGCACTTTTGAAGCAAGTAAGAAGGTGCTAACCATCTTCGGTAATGTATTTTCCGCACACGCATTTATGCCGTTTGCATATTTTTGAGCCTAATCAAAATCCTATCAAACTTCTGAGTTTTTGATTCAACAGTTTTAACCTTAATTTTTCTAGATGACATTGAACCATTGGGAGCCAAATCTATCTTGGAACGCGTTGAATCGTTTTAGGTTCGAGTCGTAAAATCAAGTCTATAATTTTGCTATCCATAACAAGCTCTGTCCAAGTTTCTTGGATTTCGTTTTCCGAAGCCATTTCAAATTTTCGAACTTCATACCAACGACTTTCAAACCAAAAATTTCGCTTCAGGCATTTTTTGAACCAACTGCTGTGGCTAAGAAAGCAGGTAAAGCTAGAAGTCGAGCGAAAGAAACACCCGAGCCACCATTGGCTTCCGGGAGAACTGCGTGTAAAAACTGGTTATCATGCATTTTCACATTGCAAATTTACAAATTTACAACTTGGATACAAATTTTTTTTATCAATTTGTCGTAACGTTCCAAAAAATCATTTTGCAAAAATCAAGGGCTCGTACGCGAAAATCATAGGAGTTTTGGCATGTGTACTCGTAGTCGGTCCCAAAAAAACAAAGTTCCCTTTTTTCAGTGTTCAAGCTCAGGCCGTATATTTTTTCCGAATACAGAATGTTTTTAAGTTCCCAGAGTACAACCTTATAGTCGTCGGTTAAATTTCCATCATCTAAATACCAGATGTTTGTCTCCAACTTTTCCGGTAATCTTTTGAGTACTCGGAGATTTGTTATGGCAGTTATAACAAAAATGTCTAGTACTAAATCATTACCTTTTGTTGCATTTTTAACAGATTTTACATCAACTCATAAAGTACATTGAAACCAAGGGTTATCTCAGAGTCGCTGAGGGAAACTTTTAAACAACTGATATGCTACCAACTAGAACAACACTCACATGCAATCCAATTTTTCAGTCCTGAAAATTTTAAGCAATCTTTCCTTGTTCACACTTGTTGTTTCTCCTCATCTTGACGCAGCGTAAAGGTAAAAAAATGATTTTGACTGAAATTTAGTGGACTGAACAAACCCAAGCGTTTGGTGGGAATTTTAAAAATCAGCAAAAAAAAACAGTTGATTTGTTTTTTGTTTTCAAATCGAACTACAAAATGGCAAAGGAAATTCATTGACCAGGTTGAAAAACTAACTAATGATATAAAAATTGCAAATCACTTTAACTATATATTTTCACATTTCGAGTTTGAATTTCGACTTTTTTGGCAATGTTAAGTCTCAACCTTATATTCCAGTTAAGTTTGAACTTCCACCCTTCCATTTTTAGCACATAACAGTGAAGCAATATCTTATGATTTACTTCGAGAATTACGTGTCAAAAAACCTCTGGGACCTTCTACCGTACCTGCTTGGGAAGTAATTGACGGCCAATCAATAATTGTGACTCGCCTTAAATTTGATATAATGCCTGCATAGATGAGAAAATTTTTCCATTTGAACTTAAGAAAGCAAACGTCACACCCTTGTTCAAAAATATTGACCCGTTGAATTCAAAAAGTTATCGCCCTATTTCAATAAAATGTGCAAAACCTTTGAAAATAATCTTCGAGCTCACATAGCAGAATGTCTGAACAAACATCAAAAAAGTACTCCATTTCACTTTGGGTTTGTGACATTCGACCAGAATGGCCTGAAATGCATGTCATCAACGAATTTTCATTTGGAGCAGTTTAGTGAAAAAATTGGCTGTTTTGAATGATTAGTGGCGTTAACCGTTCAATTGCACCAACCAGAAGGCGTTAATTTGAAGTGATGAAATCAATTTTGAAAAATTACTTCAAAAATAAAGACACATCACGACCTTGCACTTTTGCAACCATTGAAAAAGAGCGAAAAACAAAATAATAGAAATACAGAACGACAGAATTGTAGTTGAAGATATAAATAGAAAAACACTCTGACTTGTGTAGATTGTTCAGCCACAACCGTTACGGAGCCATTCCCCAGAATCAGGAGGGCTTTTGGGAAGATTTGCTACCCTTCCTGGTCGCCAAGAAGACAGCTTTTGACCGGATTCAAGACTCATCAGATACGATGATTTTTATCTACTGAACAAAAACAATAGTAATTTGATATTTGAGTAGTAGCTTTGTTTTTAGGAGTGACCTCGTGGTCTGGAAAAGCTTACTATCAGTTTACTATTTTTGCATGTAACTAAATCAATTTGCGCAGGTTGGACGACTTTTTCGACCCGATGTTAAAGGGTCACACGTTGAACTGGCTTTGGTAGAGACGGTTAAAAACATGAGAAGCTGTGTTTAGATGCTAGCCAGTCGTTTCATAACCTAGCTTTATTTTCCGTCGGTATGAACTTCCGGGCTAATGTTACAATTTCGCAAAAAGATCCGGACACAAGATTGTTTAACGTTACAGAAAGTATCCGAAAAGAAATATATTCTAAAAAATATGTTCACGCAGCTTTATGGGATCTTTCATAGGCTTTTGACTAAATTTCACTTAAAATTTTAGAACACAATTTACACTGTTTGTGATTTTCAAAGTAAGCGAATGCATTATTTAAAGATTTCCTAAATGAACGCCTTCAAAGGGTAAAGGTGAATAGAGTTTTTTCCGATTGTATTGAAGTTAGCAGAGGTGTGCAACAAGGTACGATATTGGCCCATGTTTGTTCAATTTTTCTATGTCAACGATATACAAGAACGGGTAACACATGAATAAACTGTGGTGCAATATGCAGACAATTTTATGAATTGCATCGTCCCTAACTTCAAATGATGCGTTGAATCAGTTACAAAGTTCCTAGCTCGAACTCACTAAATTTTTTGCCAAACATAAATTGAGTTTGATTGCATCAAAATCACAATTCTTAATTTTTTGTCAAAAAAAAGATAAATAGAATGTAAAAACTGACGGTTTTATTACAAATGACAAAAACGTAGCGAAGAAAACTGAAGGCAAATTATGATTGTTTATTTTTGAGTTATTTAGATTATGCAGCAATGTTTTTGGAGCAAACTAAGGTAATTTCAATGATGTCATTAGATATGCACTTGAACTGGGCTTTGAAACGCACATTTTTTGAATCAAAATTTAATTTTTCTGCCGAACTAAGAATAAATCATTTAGCGGAATTGAAAAAAAAAATTGAGTTGAAATGTGTTACGTATCTATTTCAGTATCTTAGCATCAAAAAACAAGCTTTTACAAATGGCCTGAGGCTACCGACAGCGAATTATATAATAAATAAACAAACGAAGCAAATAAAATTTGATAACCACTGTTCAACTGCTTCTCTACCAAAAAGTTTGTTTCATCTGCTGTCGAAAAAATGAAATTCGTCGCCCAGTAAATTACGAAATTTTTGTAAAACATTTACAAAAACAAAATAAAAAACTACACCTTTGAACTGAAATCGAATCCCATATGTACACCTACAAATAAATGGGCTTGAGTTCCGTTTCAATTGTTGATATGCAATTACAGGTTCAGTTTGACAATGTTACAAGTTTACAATTTTTACGGATGATCAAATAATTGTTTTCCTTCCCCTTTTTGTCCCTTTTTTGATGGTTTAATTGATGTAATTATTTCATCTAATTTTATTCAAACATGAGAAACTAAATTAAATTTGTAACTAATGTTAATTTTACAGTATAATTATACTAATGTATTGACTATTATTTATAGTAATTCAAGTGTTTCTTCTTCTTCTTCTTCTTCTTCTTCTTCAGTACTCTGAATCATGCTCTTCCGGAACAAACAGAAACAATTGCAATATACGAAGCAATAAATCCGTAAATGGCATTATGCTACATCTCACTGCTTTACCAAGGTTTTCAAAAAATATGCACCATGAGGAGTGTCCTAGATGAGTTTTTTTCGGACTCCACAACTCATTTAACCATTTTTGTTCTTGCTCTTGCTTCTTCAAAAAGGTTTGGGAAAGGGACGGCCACGCACTCGTTAAAAGTATTTTGGAGTTACTCACCAAGTATAAACGCTTACACATGCTGTTGCTCTAAATATTAAAGTTAGGAAACCCTGTGGCTAGGAAAAGTCACCCTTTTCGAGCGAGCGTACCAATTTTCTTCTAGATCGCCACGAAAAGACGAAAAGAAAATTTGTTCCATGAAGGTTAAAAACTTTCAATCAAGTTTTTTTAAGTTTAAAAAACTTGTTTCATCACCTGTATAAATTAAAAAAATCTAAATTTCTCATTTCTCATTAGAATTCAACGAATATTAATTTTCAACTACTTCGACACCTGGTCTGAGCACGTTCTACTGAAAACAAAAGTTTTAAAGTTTTCAATCATCAAGTGTGCTTGGTTTGGTTAATTTTTTACAGACAAGGACAATTTCTATCCCTCCTTAACTTCTGTCTTCATCTTCTCGTTGCCATTTTTTATTCCATGGCCTTGTCGTCTTCTTCTCATATTTCGCTGGCCTCTAGCACCTTCTGTAACATCTCGACGGAGTTGCGGACCGCGACCCACATGCTTACACTGACAATCTCTGTTTACAGCACTGTAAAAGATCCACATTCATTTTCTGCTCCCGGTTCCAGCAGAAATTGTTGTGCAAGCACAGGCTCATATTTTGCTCCGGGTCAGCTCGTAAGACCTCCTTCTGGTCGCTCTCTGTCGTGCAGAACATTCCAGCTACACGTTTCACAGCCGTTGCGACATCGTTTCTATGCTCCTCTAAAGGCACCCGGTCCTATATCCAACTGGAATGATTGGTAAGATTCCGTATTTTTCGACATATGACGCTTTGTGGGCTCATATATCCATGACGTCATCACAGCACGGAACCAAGGCATTAATCTCTGCCTTGCCAAGATCCTTTCAATTGCCTTCGGTACCTTCAGGATCTTACAGGTGGTTTTGAACAAGTTCAAGTTGTTGTTGAACTTCACGTTGCATAGCTGGTTAGTAGTTGGTATCGACATCTCCTGTTCACTCGTTCCAGCATTGGCCTCCTACCACCTCAGCGCAATCAGTGGCACAGACTACCAGAATTGATACGGGATCCCGTGGAGAACAGTTCCCATGGTTCAGCTGAACTTGGGCAATCCCATGGGTCATTACTTGATGTGTCTCGTCTTTTTCATCTATTGTGGAGGATTCGACTGGGAATGCTCCTCTTTTTTTCTTCCTCTGGAACTCACTTACCTTACCTTCGCTCAATTTCGTGAAGTTCTCACCGTTTACGTCTTCCAGTTCTCCGTCGTATTTATTCGGGACCGCCCGAATGATCTTCGTTAACAAATCATACGACCTTTCCGACATTCATTCTGCCCAGTCACAAACACTTAGACAATGAGAACAATGGATCGATCCACATTTGTTGTATTCTTACTTCCAGTACACCATTTGCGTGGGTTATTTGCTGTTGCAGTATGGGGCGGAGCTTGATCTCACCAAATACTTCGAGCCAATTGGTCTATGGTGTCCCTCACTATCTTTCAGATTCATTTCTACACTTGAGGCTCGAAACTAGCTCACGGGCACGCTCCATACGTTCCAATGACTCAATCGAGCTGACTATGCTGTAAAATCCCAAGGCGGCCATCAGGTTCACCTCCACAATCAGCTCCATTTCGTTTATGTCCGACATGTTCGATCTTCCGCACATTTTCGGTAGCTGGCAATAATGCTCACACTATATATTCAAGCAGTAGCCGGTCCCACGCACGCGCCCTATCGTTCCACAACTGGAAACCAAGCAAATTCGCTTCTCCGTCCAATCACTTGGTGAATTCTTTTCGGACGGTTCCGTTGGTGACCTTTCATCCCGCTTCAAAAATTTTAGAGCCAACAGGTGATGTATCACCTCCAAATCAAGTAGAAACCCGTTATCGCTCAGTTCTAACACGATGTCTACAGTCACGTCCCATATCAAAGCTGCATTTGGATTCGGACAGCATGAGGGTTTCATGAGTTCCCACATCGTAACAAAACTGGTTTTCAAAGGAACGTCCCATGACCCACATTCAAAGCTCACCTGTCCCTTCAGTTACGGAATTGATGATTCGACCACTCAACCCTCCGGAATGACTCCTAAACTAGGCTGTTCGAATATCAGCATTCTGAATTTTTTCACCCTCTCGACCCAGAAGTCGAGGACTATAGCTTGCTCAAAGTCAAAATACAATCCCTTGCTTTCTATCTACGAAAGGATTATATGCCATCCCAAGCACCCCTGACACGCATTGGAACGACTCTAGTTTGCCCAAGGTCACGTACTTCTTCGGATCTCTGACTCTGTCAACTTGATCCCGATTCACTTTAAGCTTTTTGATGGAGCGCCTTCTCACTTAGTCCAATCTTCTGTAGCTCTCGATGTCGTTTGAATCTTCCAATTCTTGCTCTCTCAATCTCAAGTCATTACTGGCTTCGTACTCCGTTCTGTTGATACACATCAGACACCATGCTAGTCGCATATGCAACTCTGTTCTCACGCACGGCTGGTCTAGCTACGCCCGCCGTTACTGTTGAAGGTGTTTTCATAGACTTATCAAAATTTTTCTGGAGTACGACCCTCCAAGAAATCTTCACCAGCAGTTCGAGATCATTTTCAGTTGCTTCCTATGACATTATAGTGCCATATTTTTTCAGTCTCAAATTAGAATCTTCCATTAACTCCTGCAAATGTTCCTGCATGGCCTTTTTTTAAAACTCCAAGCCATCAGGTGCCCTCTCGCTGAGTTCTTCGTCTTGATCATCTCCATATAGCCACCAGCAGGATCGCCCATGTGAACCAAGTCGGGTTTCGTAATCCGACTATATTCAACCACGTCAATTTGTCCTTCCAGTTTCCTTCCTGCCATGTTCTTTCACGAAGGCTTGTAGTCATCTAGTCCAAGAGATCCGCACTGGCTGATAACCTTCATTTCAAGTTTAGCGTCTGCCAGTGTTCGTTTGCTCTTCTTCAATTTCAAGGCTGCTGAGGGCATTGGTGGTATCAAGTTCTCTTTTTCTCCTCCATTTGGTACTGCACGATCTCCTTGTCCATTCTCAGCAGGACGGAATACTTTTGCCAGCGAGATCACGACTGCATTCACTTTCGACTTTATTATTAGGGTTCACAGCCTTGCTGCCGGCTTTTTTTTTCATTCTCTTAGCTCTTCCTTGGCTCATTTAACTGGTTGTTTCCTAGTGATTGGGTTTTCATCGGCGCTCTCTTCTGTGACTGACTCGGTCAGACCGTCAGATTCAGTGGGGCCCATCAATTTCTCTAGAACCTCACGCATGATGAGTTGATTCAACCCCAGTTTCATCATGGACTCCGTTCAGTACCTGCGTATCACATCCCAGGTCCTCTCCATAAAGGCCACTCGAGTCCACACCATTCCCGTTTGTCGTTCATGTTCGCTTTGATATCTATAACATTCCTCCTCTGACAGCTTGCACAGAAAAGATACTCTCATGGCTTTGTCAAGCCTCCTCCTCCGAGGGGATTCATAGAGACATAATTGATGACGGGCAGTATCGATGCTAACCGTTCGTCAACCTCTCCACTGTCATCCTCCTCACTGAACTTGTACTCCAGCGAATCTCTCCAATGCTCCCATGTCGATTCCGCTCATTTTCCACCCTTTTCCATGTATGAGGCAGTCCTCCTGATCTTTAGCGTCGTCATTTTTGATATCGTCTGGTTTCGGTCCAGATCATGAGGGGCCCTGTTGCATATCCATGCGTGAGTCCGACCGAGTCGGTACAATTATGTCAATCGCATTGTAGAACAATTCGTCATTCACGAGGAATTCCACCGATTCATCACTATGTGGTGCCAGCTCATCTATCATCATATAGATGCCTCCTCTCGATTCCTTCCCCAGTTCTATTACTACTACTTTCTCTCGTCCTGGCTTTTTCATTTTCGACTGATCGTCAGCTTTTGAATATACATTATTCCAAACGTCGGGGTGACCGCGGGCTTCTTGGATGGTGGGACTTTGATAATCTTTCGACTCCATGCATCAAGTAAACTTAAGTCAAATGTTTGCATAGCCGCCACGTTCCATCTGATGAAACGTGGCTCTATACTTTCGCTACATTTCTGCATTCTTTGTTCGACAAGTCGCTCCGATGCGAGGGGCAAGAACAAGAGACGTAACTCCTAGCAACACCCTCCTTATCGGTGGATATCGAGAGCATTAATCTGGCAAAAGCTAGGAGCATAAAGACCTCGTCTGCTGATTCACTTTCACGTGAGCATATGCTGCCGGCCACGCCGGAACCTGCATCGCCTCTCTTGAATCCTTCACTATTGGGCGCAAGTTCCAGATCTTGGGGTTGAATTCGACGTTGGCCAAGTCTTCACCACACATCCTGCACTTGAATTGGGTCTTGAATTTTGTCAATTTCCAGCCTGATTTGGCTACTCTTCGGAACAGTCGATCATCGCTGGCTAATCCCCTCACCTCCCGCTGCTCGACCCAGTTCAACACCGATCATTTCACCACTGAGACTAAGTTGACATAAATCACCGAACTTCTGAACGCTCTCAATTGCATATCGGGGAACACGTGCGACCTCACCGGTCATTATTACATTATTGTGTCGAACTCTCACAGTTGAAATACTAGAGCCAACGGATCGATCCGAATCATCACGGCTAGATCCATTAATAAGGGCATGCCACCACATTTCTTGCAGTCATTCGCCTCTGCAAGGGTCTTGTCCTCTCCGGTTAGGCTCCTGTTCTGTTGTAGGAAGTACTGAATCAGGAGCGTTCTCCAATCCTTCATCTTTCGATGAGAAGCGATCTTCAACAGCGCGTTGAGCTCCTGGTTTGACCCCTGCAGCTGCTCTGGGTAACGCAAGAGAACAAAGAGGTCAACCAGTCGACCATACGTCATCGTGATCAAGATGAGAAGCCCCTCCAACCTCAGGTCTGCTAGTGCCTGAGTGAAGAAGGTAACCGGTCCGTTTACAAAGTTCTCTCGTCCAAACTTCACATCAAGTGCCAATACAAGGCCGATCGACATCTCTCACAAAGATCCCAATCAAGTTCCTGAAGGCTAACGGATTGCACGTGGATAGGAAGGATGACGTCCATCCCACTCCCATTCCTCTCAACATCGCGTCGGATATCTCATGCTGTGCTCTCTTTGCCATTACATCTGCATCCAACTTATCTAGAGACATAGTATTCACGTCCTGCATTAATTTTATCATCAAGCCTGCTGCCTGCTCTCTTTCGTTCAATAGAGTTTTCAAGTGCGTGTGTATCTCCTTTATCACTATTGGAACGTTTTCGAAGGCGACAGATACAGCCACGCAATAGTGTGCGGCTTCGTCCACAGGGCTAGCGCCATGAGGTCTTCAGACGATGTCAAATACGCCTGACCATACTCTCCTGCTCGTTCTGTTCGTACTCCACCTACCTGAACCATAAACCATTAAACATCTGCTGCATCAGTAGATGGTTATCATTCACTCTTAGTCTCAACTTCAGCAAACTGGCGAATTTCGACAGTTCCAAACCCAAAACTTCATCCAGCACCACTCGGGTTGTGCTGTGCTTTTTAAAACCCTGTAGGGCATTCGAATTGTCCGAGCAGACGGAAGGGATTTCTGATCGAAGGGGTTAATACGTGTAAGGATTAATAGTTCTGTTCAGTGCCGGAATCACTTCGTCAAATCGTACCTCTACAAGCAGGGTACCATTGTGTATATAAAATGCAAGGGTTCCGGCAGTGTGGCATATCCAGGCGACAACATGAAAATGGTTCTCACCACATTCCTAGTGAAGCATCCCTGTATCGGCGTTTTCGCTTCTGTCATGGCCAATAAGAACTTCATTATCACCTCCACTATGACGTCATTGATGGGAACTGACCCATCCGTGAGGTGGCCCGATAGTCCCCGACTCTGCAAGCGATCATTCGATCCAACGACTTTTCTCACTTGCGGATCCAGGTTGACAACTCTCTTCACGCTTATGTGAGAGATGTCAGGAAAATCATGTCTGGCCAAAAAATTATTGGAGCGTATAAACGAAGTCTGTACAGGCCACTATCAAATACCACACCTTCGTGATATCCTGTGTATCGCAGGCAGCAAATAGGCTATCATCCTTCAGTTTTTTCAGCCCCTTGGACTTATAATTATCCCCATCCACTGGAGTCGCCCGGGTATATTATCTTGAGTACTCACCAGGCGTCTAGCCCCTGGCTTAGAGAATTGTCGGTACGTCTTATGATGTTTGTTGTTTGGCTTGTCCTCCGTTAAAAACTTAGAGGAGACATTATCTCTGGGCGTCCGGCAAGGATCGCATTAACAGGGGTCCTATTGAGGTAATCCGTGGAGGTTCACAAGTCATAGCGTGGTAGTGGAGGTAAATTGCTTTTGTTGCCCCAGCAACCAGTCCACGCCTGATATCTGATACAATTCTGACACCGTGGGGCCATTTCCATTCATCATTCTTTTTGCGTCAGATTGGCATGCCAGCGTATTCATGTTTTATCTCGTAAACATGTCAGCCTTAAATTTTGTACCTATGCATTGGGATCCAGTCGGTTCCACACTAAGATGCTGGTCGAACCAACCCCTTCTACCGGCGCAGGGTTGATTGAGGAATTTTCCGCAGTAGTTGGAACTGCTGCAGGCAAGTTACTCGCACTCGTGGAGGCCTGGAAGCTCGTTGAATCCTGGTTATTCGGTCTTCCACGCCTGCTCTCCAGTGGCTGCCTTCGATGAGTGGGGACGGTCTTACGTCCGGTTTGGGAGTAACAAGAGCGACATTATTCATCTCTGATGCGAAAGGTTCAAGACGACTGGCGAGTGGCTCAGGCACATTGATCCTCACTCTTCTTCTGCCAGTCGAGCTAATCTAATCCGAGCCACGGAATTGGTCGCTCTCAGCTCCTCTTTTTGTTCCTCAACCTTCTTTTGCAAGTCATCATTGATCCATCGCCTTCCTTGCTGGGCGGTAAAATGTATTCCATCTTTTGTGAGTGCGCGGTAGTCAGTCATACGCAGCGTGCTCTCTAGCTCCACGAACCCCATTTCGCCTGGGTTGCTCCAGAACAGGATGCAGATCATCTCATTGCACTGGACCACATTGCCGCTCATATAATCGGCTACTGGCGTGCCTATATTCGTGTTATGTTGGACCGCGCTTAAGACCACGAGCCTGGATTTATATTTTTCTTTCAACTCATTCAAGATGCAGACTAACAAAGGTTCCTATCTGGTCTCCGGCGAGACCAGAGTCCTGGAAAGGTCGTTCGTGCTTATCAATATCAATAAAGTATCCAACTGGTCTTCGTCCTGGAGCTCCATCATCTTGATCACCTGGGCCACGGAGGCTCCCGCGAAGGAAACAGCGATGGTCTTGCACAGTTCTTGATCAGATCTCTCACCAAGCTCTCCCCTACAATCAGATGACGACTCCCAGAAGGAATCATTTGATGAGTGGCGGCAGGGTTCCAGCTCATGCTATTGAGGCAGGCTTGGGGGTGGCCGCGGTCACCTGCACGAAGAAGTTCAGAACTCCAAGGTTCTTCCTTATGTCCACGACTCGCGACTTTAAGGTGGTCTCACTGCGTGTTGAACCAGTATGCGGCTCTCGCCCTGAGCTACCCGTTGAGCGGTCAGTGCTTTGGGTGGGAACGACCCCTCTGCTGATTTGGTTGATTTCGTCAATCGATGCTGTGGCTACTTACTCGAACGTCTCTTGTAATTGTGGGCAAGTTAGGTGTCCGAGGGGTCAGGTATGGTATTCCTAGAACTCTATGCAGGCGAGGATGCCTGAGGAGGGGCCACGGGCTCCCTAGCTTCGCACAGCTCCTGTGCTCTCATCCTGGACTGCGTGTCCTTGGACCCATCCGAATTCATTGTCGCCAGGACTTCTGGTGACAACCTACTCACCTTCGCCATTTAAAGATCCTTCAGGTGTTCGATCACTTTTTCCTTAAGAGCTTACGATAACTCATCCTGCTTCTTCTTCCATTCGTCCCGTTCATGGGTCATTGCCTCGTATTCTTCCAATTTGGCGTGCAATTCTTGTCAATCTTTTTCTATCTTGTCCAGGGTTTTGATCGTTTCCGCAGTCTGGATTTCGATCTCATTCTGCTTAACTTTATTAGATGGAGGAACGGCTGTTGGAGAGTCCACCGAATATGAAGGGTCCGGCCCATTGCGTGATCTCTCGAATCCAAGGAGCGGCTGCGTAGAGGAGTAAATGCGGTCGGGTAGGGGCATCGCTTTTAACCTATAGTCCCTTTGCTCACCCAATCCTGGCTCACGAGACAAATCGTAACCCGACATCTTTCCAAATCGCCGTCGCAAGAGGCTATTTCGGCCCTTTCGGCTGTACCGCCGTACTCGCCAAGGGCTAATATCAAAACTACCTCCAAGGGGCGGTCCCCGCGGCCCTCTCTTCCCATTGCATTCAAGAGTGCGACGATGAACATCGCCAGCTCCGTATCTGCCAGTCCGAAGTTGCAATCTAGTAGAAGCTGACAAATCTCGTCCACAGTCGTTCCTAGACTCGCTGAGATGAAATCCATGAGGTCGTTAGTGTCGCTCATCTTCTCGTTCGTTTAGATTTCTTGTGTAGTGTTCAAGTACAATAAACAAGATTTGATCAATCATGATCTAAAAAACAAGTCGCAACTCACGAACTGTTATTCAAATTGTTTCATCTTAACGATGAAAATTCGTTTGTATCACTAAAAAACAGTCAGTTGAAACTTTCTTTCTTCTGACCTAAAAATTAGCTCCAAGGTGGATCGACCTTAGATCCAAGGTGGATTTATGTGAATTTTAAATGATCAGATGCTGTCACCTAAGTATCTGGAATAGCCCAGGTCACATACCAAAATCAAACACAATCAAACAATTACTACGTGATCATAACTGGTTAGATATTAAATTCATCAAAAGAATCGCTTCAAAATAAGTTTCGAGTGAAAGTAAAAGTTTTTGATTTTTATAGTTAAAACAAAAACACAGAAAAAATTAAATAAAGCAAACTTTATTTCTCTTTTACCTTTGTCAATCCGACTATTCGTAGCATACAGGGGTGGGTCTTAGTTTTTCTCGAGGGGGCCGATTTTCATAAAAGTTTTTGAAATATTTGACAACCTGTTTTTAGTTCGACCAAACCGATTTTTCAAGCTCTCCCAGAGCACTTAAAAAAAATCTTTTTTTTTCACCAAATTTTCCGCGCTGCAGGCAAAATTGTGGAAAAAACAGGCCAAAAAGGCTTTCTTAGGTACTTTTAGGAAAATTTTAACCAAAATTGCGCGTTTTTTGGCGCACGCTCCCCCCTCCCCCCCTCAAAATTAGCAAATTTTGGCGCTGAATAGTAGTACAAAGGGGGACCAATGGCATGGGGTCCAATCACTCAAAAAGAGGCGTCCGTCCCGACCAAATAACCCCCCCCCCCTAAATCCGCCCCTGATAGCACAGACCAAAACATCAATTTTTGGTTGCGATAGTTTGAAAAACAATCACAATTGACGGAAGTTTAATCTCTATGATTGTTTTGGAGGAGAAGATATCACAATGCGTAAGCTCGAAAATCCAGGAAAAAATGAAAATAAATTTACTTCATCAGAAGCTAAATTTTGTTATATTGAAACACGTAATAGCCTAGCCGCGCCAAAAATCTCAAACGGCATCAAAAATTTAGTTTCAATGGATGAGAAATTCGCGCAAGTCTAATTAAAATTTATTTTGGTCGAGCCGGTCGCATATAGTTTTTCTTGACATTTAAAATTGTTTCTGAAATTGATTTGATGTACTTGAACTGATCTAATCGGTTTTGTTAGACAAAAGAATAGTACCCGACGAGAAGCAAAACAGAGGTTGGTGCCACTTGGTGCACATCAAATATAGCATGGCAAGCTAGCAGACAGCAAAAACACAAAGCTCTTCAGTTGAAAAAAGTGTTTGCAAAAAAAAATAAAATACTAGGTCTATTAGAATTTTCATAATTTTGTTTCGAGTGAAACTCATTCTGAGGAAACCATGTAGAAAAAAAAAACAATTGCTTGCAGTAAATAACCAAGCAGTTAACAAAGCGAAAAAAACTAAGCCAAAGAATGACATCACCTTAAAGCTCTCTGAAATTCTAGACAAGAATATCTCAATTTCAGCACGTATTTTACAAAAAAAATTCAGAAGTGTTTTTTTTGGCTGCAAAATCTGAAACAAATACATTAAATTTTGAAAAAAAGAAGAGATGAAATCTTTTTTCGGGCTATTAAAATTTATAATTGAAAGTGTCAATGACAAAAAGTTATAATATCAAAAACCGAGAAGTTGAGTCTCGATAGATACCTTGTTGAAATTTGCAAGATGATGCGGACCCAGACATCCGCGCTCAAACTACACATTTATCGGTTGTAGAAAAATACACATTCATTAGTTGTAAGTTAATTTGAATGAAAATATGAAAATGGTATAGGTCTCTGAAACAAAATTTGAACAAAAAACAAAAAGTGAACTAGTTTTTTGAAAGGTGATTAAGAACCGATGTTGGAAAAAAATTTCATCTCGAATTGTACTGTGTTCGAATATCTGCCTTTTATGTCAAGGGCCAATTTGTAATTTATAACAGCTAGCCGATATTCAGCTTCAAACTGTGACATTCGACCGGAATGTGTTCTGATTTAGTTTGGAAAAAGAAGCGTGAGATACATTGAAAATAGCACTAACTGACCTTATTTGCAGTACATTTTGGAGCTATATTGGACGTTGTGTAGAGTGTTAGTTGAATTTGATAACGAAACAGATCGACCAAAAAATGTCGACTCAAGTTTCGAAAACTTTTTCATCTCAAAAAATTTTGATTACTTAAAATCCCATTGTACCCAAATCTCAGTTTTTTGTAAAGCATTGTGTCTAGTTTGGCTATGGGGGAATGGTTGATTTTTAACAAAAAAGCTTAAGATATGCCGGTTGATATATTTTTCTTTACTTCGCCGATGTTAATTTCTGCTCATACATTTTCTGCTCATACATTTTGGCAAATTATTCGGAAAAAAAGTATATTTTTTCGCTAAACTAAATGTCAGGGAACGAAGTGAAGACAATTAACAAGGATGGATGAGTTTACATGCTAAAATCTGGTCAGTCCTTTTCGCGCTCAAAATTTTATGGGGTTTGACCTGGATTTTTGTTTGAAATTCAATTCACCTTTATTTGTTACTAGGAGAGAAAACTAAGCTCTTCAATTACAAAATAAAAACATGATGAAATCTAGTTTTGAAAGTTGAATAGTATTTTAGGATTTCCAAGATAATTGAAAAGATTTGCCGATTGACTTTAAAGGTTTAAATTCTGAAATTTCTTCAAGAATTGGAGATTTTTAGGGTGTCTATGAGTTTCCCAGGCTTCTGCAGGCTATGTTTGATTGAAGGGCAGCCGGAACATGTAGTGTGTCGCCCTGATACAAACAGTTTTGTTCTCTTCTACCGCATATTGAAAGAGCAAATTAATCCGTCAAGAAGTTCAATCGAAAGTGAACCAAGGCGTTGTAATTGATTCAAAAGCTGAAAAACATTTGAAAACAGGCGGTTTTTATTTGTCTTTCCCCTCTTGCAAAATTTAACTAGCACCAAGTTAACGTATATTGTCTGAATGTTATGAAAATTGAGAAGAGGACTAAACTCGCTATACCAACTCCTTATTTCTTCCTTATGTATTCCTTACTTAAAAACTTCTAGCAATCGAACAACGTGAACAAAAACACATTTGTAAAAAATCATAGGGAGGAGATAAAAAACTGTGAACTTGAAATATGCAAACTTTTGATCATTGTCCATTACCTTGTAAAAACACCTATTTCATTCTAAAACTGATGCGTATGTGAAGTGGTAAAATTGTTATTTAACAAATCAAGATATCATTCTGCAAAAAGAACTACATAAGACTAAAAGAGCAGTCGGAATATTCAGGACCTACTCCTGATTCGAGCATTTTTTTAATCTACTTTCAAAAAATGACTGTGACAATCGGATAAAGGGATTGTTTGTTTGATTACAATTTGTTGATTAAAAGAGCAAAACATGAACATTGATCAAAAACATAACATTGGTCAATCACTTAATTCTTGATGTTTTTTCGGTTATGACTCAAAAATAATTGAGCAGCTAACTTTGGTATGATTTTTTCACGTTTCGACTGGAGGACTGTTTATTTTGAACAAAAGTTGTTAAAACAAATGCAAAAATTATTATTTATGCTTGATGTATAAAATGCTTCTGATTTTTTTATGACATAATAATGACTTAAGACTAATTTAGCTGCTTAATTCAGACTTTGTGCAGTTTTTGGCTAACTTTTGAATCCAAATTACAAAAACAAAAGAATAAACAAAGAGCCGAACTGATAGCTGACAGTCCTCCGAGAAGCGCAGATCAACTTCTAGCTCTTAGAAACCGTCACATATTCTTGAAACTGTACTTTTTGTATATTGCAAACTCGTTCATTTCTATCAGTACAAGTACCTATGGTTCTTTTTAACAGCAACTTTGTGCCCAGAGTAAAATAGAAATTGAATCTTCAAATACAATCACTGTATCAGCAAGATTAAATTTTATGAAAAGAGAAAATTGATAAAAATGGCTGCACTTGAAGAAAAATTGCCACCAACAACAAGTCAACCCATCACCAGTTACGGGTACTTGAATGCGTCTGATTTTAATAGCGAAATAGCTGCTATTGAAGAAAATTTGGGCGCAATGAATAATCGATTAAGCGCACGTTCAAATTCTCAACCCAATACCGGAGCAGAATCTAAAACCGACGCCGGAGCAGAATCTAAAACCGACACAGGAGCAGAATCTAAAACCGACACCGGAGCAGAATCTAAAACCGACACCGGAGCAGAATCTAAAACCGACACCGGAGCAATTGACAAAAGAAAAAGAAAACCGAATAAAGTAGGACCCATAGATCAGAACAGGAACAGCGGGAAAAGTAACACAAAAACTACGAAAGAAAACTCAGAGGAAGAAGACAAAACAGATCAGAGTAAAAATTTTGCTCAATCATTTTTAATGCTGGGAAAATAGCATGCTTGATTGCTTGACCATTGGTCGCCAAATTTCATTTTTTATTCGGGTTTCAGTGATTTCAGGATGAAACATTCCAACATGTAACGTTTCTCCGCGCAAAACAACAAATATGGCTTTTTTCCGGCGTAGAAAACCATTGTGAAAAACTTTGAATGGCCCGTGAGCCCTTTGTGCTCCAAATTAAGGCAACCAAATTTTTTCCAGAAATATAAAACCACAAGTACGGGTCCGTTGAAATCGAGATGTATCATACGAGATACTATTAACCATTACTTTATTTTTTATCTTTAGATGGAGGCGATGATGAAGAAGAAGGTGGAATTTGGGCTTGCTGCGGCTCTTGTGAATGTTGTGAAGGAGACGAAGATGCAGTAGGGTGTGCCGAATGTTGCAGCGAGAACTGGGCATGCTGTGACTGTTGTGACTGCTGCGAATCTATCTGCTCCTGTTTGGAGTGTCTGGATCCTGTCGTTGCAGTGATCCCTTGTCTTGTAGACTGCTGTAATATGACATGCACAGTTGTCAATGGAGTGGCTAAATGTCTGAACGTAGTTGGCCAATGTTTGTCTATACTCGGCTGAAAAACTGACAATTGGATTTTGATCTTTCGAAGCTCATAATCATGGAAAATTAATTTCATTCTTAAATAAAAAAACACAAAATTTGTACAATTTACAGTCCAGTCTCAATTTGAGAGAACGTATTTAGCTCAAATGGGCAGCAATTTGGCTCCAATTTACGTATAGCTTAAAGCGGAATGAAACAGTATATTTTTCTTAATACTTTTTTTTCCATTTTTTTTTTTAATTCGTCAATTTTTTATAGCGAGCACTCCTCCATAGTTCTGAGAACGCGAGCGGAACATTCAAGGCTTTGCCCAGATACGCATAGTTTTTTGTATTATTATTTAATCATGTAATCTACTGAATTTTTCTTGCTTTCTGGAACAAAAACTTTTTCCAATTGCAAGTTTTGCATTTCTTTGCAAAATTTTAGCTTAGTTTGCATTTCAAGTATGCTAAGGTAGACGCCGTTTACTTTATATCAGCTTCATTAAACACAAAAAACTTGCTTGAGAATAGTCGAAGCATAGGTCGGGCACAATTGTAAAACAAGACTGCTCGTATAAAGGCGAAGCCGTGAATGTTCCGACTGCCTTGTAAGCTTAATGGAGCAGTAGTAACATAAAAAAAGTAAATGTAATAAAATATAATGAAAACTTTTTTATTAAAATTTGAAAGTTTTTATGAAAATCATCCCCCCATACGCCATATAAAACACATAAGGATAGAATTCGCTCCTTGAAACAAATCAATTATGGCAAACAAGCTTTTTTCAATCAATTTGAAACAATTTCTAAGACGGATTAACTCTCCGCTTACGCGTTAATAGCGCGAAATATATCGAGCGTTAATTGTCCCAAATTGGCCAAAATGGCAATCTTTAAACCCCCGTAACTTTACAAAAAATGGTCACAGGTAAAATATCTTTTCAAATTTGAGCTTAGGACAACAATACCTTTCGAATGATATTTAAAAATTCTGTCAAAAATGGATAGTTAAAAAGTCGAAATTTGTCTGAAGAAAAAAAAACCCACCCCGAGCACAAATATTCCGTTACTTTCGTATCGAAAGTCGAAACAATGATTTACTATTAAACATCAGTCAAACAGAGATGATAAATGATAAATGTCACAAAATGAATCAAATTATAAAGTAGAGTATAGCCGACACATATATACATACTTTTAATATATGGATCGGTGCGATTCAAAAGATAATACAAGCACGGTGTTATTATCGTTATTTATTGCCTTTCTCTCGCATTTGGTTTTTATTGTTAAAAATACGCGCTCATGAAAACCCAATTTCAGACATGAGGTTTGATCTGAAACAATTTTTGTTCCGACTTTCGATACGAAAGTAACAGAATATTTGTGCTCGGGGTGGGTTTTTTTTCTTCAGACAAATTTCGACTTTTTAACTAGCCATTTTTGACAAATTTTCTTTTATCATTCGAAAGGTTTTGTTGTCCTAAGCTTAAATTTGAAAAGGTATTTCACCTGTGATCATTTTTCGTAAAGTTATTGGGGTTTAAAGATTGCCATTTTGGCCAATTTGGGACAATTAACGCGCGATATATTTCGCGCTATTAACGCGTAAGCGAGATTTAACCCGTCTTAAAAATCGTTCCAAATTAGTTCAAGGAAGCTTATATGCTATAATTTATTTGTTAATAGGAGCAAAATTTATCACTTAGTACTTATTATGACGTGTGGGGGGATGATTTAAAAAAAAATCAAATTTTGGAAAAAATATTTTCATTTTATTACATTTAATTTTTTTTTGTTATTACTGCTACATAAACTTTAAAAGGCAGTCGGAACTTTCAGGGCTTCGCCCTGATACGAGCAGTCTTGTTTAATTAATAATCTGAACAGGCGTTTTTACATCAGAAATATCTAATCAAAAAGCAATTATTTGCTTGGGGTTATAATTAGAACAATCTTAGCCGTCAGTCATTTTATAATAAAATTTATATTTTTAGGTTGTTTTTGGCGTTTTTATTTAAGTGCGTAAAATAATAGTATAGAAGGTTCATAGCAGTAAATCAAATTAAAGAGACAATTGAAATTTTGAAAAATTCCATTGATGGGTCAAAACTGTTTCAGTCCTATAGCAATCCCCTATGAGCATCACTAGCCAAAACTAGCTTCTCAACTGCGGCCGAAGTATAAAAAACAACAGTAGGAAGTTTTTATTGCAAGATGTCTTTCACAGTTACGTGATCGTGTGCGTAATTTGCACGCGTCAAGGCTTTACGCCGATAACCGCTGTGCGTTGCCATATGCAGTTCAAGTCTTTGTAGTGACAAGGACGCAACATAGAGTAGCTCTGTCAGTAGGTCTTATTAAAAATTACTTTGAGCATTGAATTACAGATTTTTGTTATTGCGCACGCGATCGCTTTCGCCCTTAAGCGGTCAGATCCTGAGAGGAAGCTGTTTCTAGAAGTCGAATCAGCCAATTCAGTTGTAGCTACGATTCAAATAGTGTTCCATTAATTGAAGTTCAAGACTAATTGCTTACAAAACTGAAAAAAAAAGATGATGGCATCAGACAATTTATTAAGGACCTGAATCGCGAATCCGAGGTTAAGAAAAAACCCAATTTTAAGGTATGTTAGTCCGTGGCACAAAGTAAAATTGCGAGTTATAGTTGAAATATAACTGAATAATTTAAACGCCTATGCGGAGAACTTCGCGGATTTTAATTCAATCTAATTCAATTACTTCTGTTCAGTGTTTCTAGAAAAGCATGAAATTCAAATCTTACAACCCGAAAAACCCACCATTTTTCTATCCGATCTCCATGTCAACCTTAAAAAGGTCGAGAAAGCTCTCAAATTTGCTAAAACTTCTTGTATTACCAACGACCGCCTCCCAACCTTTATTCTTAACTACTGCAGTGAATTAATATCTCCTCTAGTCGTGCAGCTCTTTGTCAAGGTTTTGGAAACTAAAACGTGGCCAGAACTTTGGAAATGTGCGTTTATTACGCCAGTTCTTAAATCTAGTAATCCCGAAAATGTTGAAAATTATCGCCCGATTAGCATATTGCCTCAATTATCGATTGTTCTGGAGAGAATGATCTTCGATTTCATTTATCCTAAAATTCGGGCTAAAGTTACACCTGCTCAACATGGTTTTATGACCAAGCGATCGACTGTTACTCAGCTTCTTGAATACCTAGATCAGATTTATAACGACGTCGAGGCAAAAAGCGAATGTCTTTCTGTGTACTTCGATTTTCGCAAGGCTTTTGATCAAGTTCCTCATCATATACTTATTTTGAAACTTGGTAATTTAGGCTTTGACGTTAGCTTTCTTGAACTTTTTGCTTCCTATCTCACAAACCGCACGCAAAATGTCTTAATTAACAATGAAGCATCTCCAAAAGGCCATGTAACAAGTGGTGTTCCGCAAGGAAGTGTACTCGGCCCTTTGCTATTTATACTCTTCATTAATGACATGCCAGCTGTCTTGAAAACCTCTAAATGTTTTCTGTTTGCTGATGACAGCAAACTCTATTCAAAATATGACTTTTCCTTAGTTCAAATAGACATTGATCTATTTATCAATTGGACGCTTGAAAACGAAATGACATTTAATTCTGATAAATGCAAAGTTATTTGTTTTAACTCAACTTCCCCCAAATCTACACTTTGCCTTAATGATTACCCAATTCCGTCAGTTTCATCTATCAAAGATCTCGGAGTAACGATATCTAGTGATTTAAAGTGGGACATCCACATTAAAACCAAACTGGTTGCAGTTAACAAAGCTTTCCATTTCTTGAAACGTTCAATCCCTTATGGAGTATCCATGAGAACCAAATTCAAATATTACCAGCTATGTATTGTGAGTATTTTATTATACGGTAGTCAGGTCTGGTTTCCATCTTTAACATATCGCCGCAAACTAGAATTATTTAACAGAAAATGTTTGAAATGGGTAACGGGAGTCAACGACTATACAGAACAACTTAGAAAAACGAATTCCTTGCCAATTTCCTTCACTATAGCTTTACATGATATGTGTTTTCTTAATCGAGTCCTGACTGATCAATTTGATTTCAACCTTTACAGATACATAAATTTTACCTTTGCAGCCAAAGACCTTCGCAATAGCTCACGCCCTAAGCTTTCAACAACCCAGAATTGTCGACTCTTCTTTACAGAGCAATTTTTCTTCTATCGCGTCTGTCGGTATGCCAACATGATTTCAGCAAACAACATAGCCGACATTTTCTCATCGCCTGAAATTTTCAAAGCAAAATTGAAAATCTATCTGAAAAATAGAATTGATATGTTCAACTTAAACAACTCTTGTTCAATGCTACTTTGTTGCCATTGCATAAATTGCCGTTCGTGATGTCTTGTGTACATAATCATACCATTTCTTTTGTTTGATGCCTTTATAAGTTTGACAGTAGTTACGGGGAAAGGAAAGGGTTACAGTCAAAAGGTGTGCTCATGTGATTGAGGGTGTTATCACGTCATTGCCTGAAGGGACCAGAGGATCCATATTTCTGCAAAAAAGGTCTGAAGTTTTGCCGGAGAAGTTTCAAGGGTGAAAGTGAGGGTGATCGAGAAAAAGAAGCGCCATAATCTGGAGTGATTGTAAAATTTAATTTCAAAAAAGCCTTAGAAATAATAGCAAAGCAAACTCTTTCAAAATTTCTAGTTCAAAGTTCCGTACAAGAACACATGCAAAGGAGAAAATTGGTTGAAAATTTGTGACTAGCTTGACTAACAAACTGTTGGCGCGAGTTGAAGTCAGTTTGCAACAGATTGAATGAGTGTTGCAAAAAAATCTATTTTGAAAGTTTTCGAGAGCTGTTTCGAAGCCGTCGGTACAATTAAGAGCACCAACTAGGTGCGAATCATTGAAATTCGTCAGCTCATCTTATGAGAAAATAAAGCAATTTCGATCAAAAGAAAACAACAGGATAAAGTGTCAACAGAAAAGGAGAGCTCTGTGTTTTGTGTGTTAGAGTACATACAGTACACGAAAAAAAAAAACAGAGATACTGACAAGATCTCTAGCCTTGTCTCTATCTGAAAAAGATCCTAATATTAATCAATTTGTAAAACAAATTTACTAATTTAGGTTCAAATTGTAGACAACAAATTTGATTTGGTTGACTGAAACTGTTTTAGAGAAAATCATTTTTTGGAATACAATACCGTTAAAAACTAAAACAAAACCGGAAAGATCATATCCTTACAGATCTTTGAAAATCATTAAGAGTTCATCTAAAAACCAATACACTTTCAGGGGCAACTTATATAATTTCACTATGCAGGGCAATACTTTGTTCATATGCAGGGTGAGTATAAGTATTTCTCCAGAGGAGGGTGATATTTAAAAAAAATCAAATTCTTAAGCCAAGTTGTATGTCATAAAAACAGATCAAAATACACGAGTTGTATTGACTGGGCTCTGGAAACTTACCTCTTCAGAATTTTCGATCTCGCTTCGCGTTTTAAGAACATCAAAGTGCTTTAGGATTGTCTGAAGAATGAGCAAAAACGAAAAACTGGCAAAAGCTCAGTTTTATGAGCTTGAATGACTCCAGAAATTTACATCAAAAAGAGAGAGAGAGAGAGAGAGAGAGAGAGAGAAGAGAGAGAGAGAGAGAAGAGAGAGAGAAGAGAGAGAGATAGAGAGAGAGATAGAGATAAAGAAGACATAAAGAGAGGAGAGAGGAGAGGGAGAATAGAGGTAACATAGCTCCAACGGAGAAAGAGAATGAGACATTGGCAACAACCGTTAAAGCCAAACATTAGAATAGTACGCATTTTAAAAACTCAAACGATAAAACTGTAGATTAACCAGCACATGAAGGATAGATCTGAAAAAAAACATTCCCGGCTGACGTTGCTGAGCAAATCACTAATTTTCCAGCATTTTCACAACAATTTCTAGAGCTGTAAGCCTCGTAGATGGCTCGAATGTGGTTAATTATAAGCCATCTATGTTTATAGGTTCAAACGAGATTTAGTTTTGCAAAACTGGATCACTGATCAGTAAAAATTTATCAACAAGCCTTAAGCGTAAAAGAAGTTTTGCTTAAATTTTTCATTTAAGCCCTGTGATGGCTTTATAAGCTTATTGAAATAGCAAAACTGCATCCAATTTCATTCCACAAAAAATCCAGTTTTATCAAAATACATTAATCACAAACGCCAGTTTTCTGCGGGTATGTTGTCTGGAGGAAACAAGTGTGAGATTTAAGTTTTTCCAATTTGCAATCATATATTTAAAGTGTACGTTCACTATTATTGCTGTTATCAGAAAAAAGAAAGCCCAAAAACTGCACTGTTACAGTACTTCGGTTCTTATCTCTGATTTCATCTCTGATCAGAGTTGAAGTAGCACAATCTGGGTTAATGGTTTTGTTGATATGAACGGGTTGAAAGCAAAACATGCAGATCAAAAAGACAACTTTGTAACTCGTCAAGCAGGCAGTAACACGGTGAGCCGTGAGATTTAGAAAACGTTCACTTGAATTTTTTTTACGTCAACTCAATCGTGATCAGGGGCAGATCTAGGATTTTCTCGAGGGGGGACGGGCGGACTTTCAAAAAACGTTCGACTTTTTTTTGGTCGACCAAACTGATCTTCCGAGCTCCTCCAAATCATTAAAACATTTAAAAAACCCTGTTTTGGTCAAAATTTCTGCTCCGCAACCAAAAAACTGAAAAAACAGACCAAAAAAAGTTTTTAGGCACTTTTTGGGAAAATGTTGACAAAAAAAATTGCGCTTTTTCGGCGCGCGCTCCCCCCTCAGAGTTAGTATTTATTGGCGCCCAAGGCGTCTTCAGAAAATTTTTAGGGTGCGTCTTCAAATATGGATATTTCGAAATAGTACAAACGGGGGATATACATACATACATACATACATACATACATACATACATACATACATACATACATACATACATACATACATACATACATACATACATACATACATACATACATAGATACATACAAACATACATTTATACATACATACATACATACATACATACATACATACATACATACATACATACATACATACATACATACATACATACATACATACATACATACATACATACATACATACATACATACATACATACATACATACATACATACATACATACATACATACATACATACATACATACATACATACATACATACATACATACATACATACATACATACATACATACATACATACATACATACATACATACATACATACATACATACATACATACATACATACATACATACATACATACATACATACATACATACATACATACATACATACATACATACATACATACATACATACATACATACATACATACATACATACATACATACATACATACATACATACATACATACATACATACATACATACATACATACATACATACATACATACATACATACATACATACATACATACATACATACATACATACATACATACATACATACATACATACATACATACATACATACATACATACATACATACATACATACATACATACATACATACATACATACATACATACATACATACATACATACATACATACATACATACATACATACATACATACATACATACATACATACATACATACATACATACATACATACATACATACATACATACATACATACATACATACATACATACATACATACATACATACATACATACATACATACATACATACATACATACATACATACATACATACATACATACATACATACATACATACATACATACATACATACATACATACATACATACATACATACATACATACATACATACATACATACATACATACATACATACATACATACATACATACATACATACATACATACATACATACATACATACATACATACATACATACATACATACATACATACATACATACATACATACATACATACATACATACATACATACATACATACATACATACATACATACATACATACATACATACATACATACATACATACATACATACATACATACATACATACATACATACATACATACATACATACATACATACATACATACATACATACATACATACATACATACATACATACATACATACATACATACATACATACATACATACATACATACATACATACATACATACATACATACATACATACATACATACATACATACATACATACATACATACATACATACATACATACATACATACATACATACATACATACATACATACATACATACATACATACATACATACATACATACATACATACATACATACATACATACATACATACATACATACATACATACATACATACATACATACATACATACATACATACATACATACATACATACATACATACATACATACATACATACATACATACATACATACATACATACATACATACATACATACATACATACATACATACATACATACATACATACATACATACATACATACATACATACATACATACATACATACATACATACATACATACATACATACATACATACATACATACATACATACATACAAGAATACATACATACATAGATACATACCTACATACATACATACATACATACATACATACATACATACATACATACATACACACTTTGCTTAAAAAAATTTATTCGTTGAATGGTTGAATTGAAGTTTTAATAGGTTGACTAACATATCCATTGCTTCATTCTCCTGACAAAAAATTGAATATCTTTCTCAAAGTTTTGTTTGTCAGGTTAATTTCAATTTTATCCTATTTTACCTCCTTACGTTTAGTTAACATCAATCTTAATTTTTCAAACTACATTTAAATTGATATTACGATCATTATAGGATAATTTTTTTTCTTTAATTTTTATTGATCGCTTGTTTTTTTCCTTTACGTACTTTGTGTGCTAACTACTGTTAAAACTATTTTTACTTTTTAAAACTTATCCAATGGTAAAGCACAATCGAAATGTTGTTTTTTGGTTAAAAAGTTTCTTGATCTAACTCAGTCAAAGTGTTTTTCCACTGTCAAACACAAACAAAACGTTTTTTTTTCTCGCTCGAACATATCTTGGTTCGAGTTCATTCGAAATTTTTTTCATCGGTCGAAAACTGTCGAAATGTTTTTCTTGGTGGAAACTCTTCTAGGTCGCAAAAAAACACTCGGTTCAAACTCTCCGAGACGAAATGTTTTTTTTTCGTTTGAACTGCGTCGAAACTGGTCGAAGTTTTTTCCTTGGTCGAACATAGTCGAAAATTAAACAGATTGGGTCGAGTCAGTCAAAATATACATCGGAAACCTCGAACCGGGTTTGGTCAAAGATACAAATCATTTTTTCAGACAAGTATGAACTATCCACGCTTGTCAGAGGGTATAAAAAATTATGTTGCTTTTAATGTGTCATGCATAACTTGAGCTGTGGTGCTCGAGAACTGGAATTTTGTATTTTGAGAACTTTCCATCTTGCATTGCACTCCGGATAAAAGCAAGGTTTTTTAGATGTTTTTACGAGAAGCTGGTTAAAATGGAGGCTTGATCATCTTCAAACTTAGTGTTATGAGCTTGAATGACTCCAGAAAGTGACATCAAAACATCTTCGACAAGAATCGAACGAATTTAGACAAGAGAAAAAAAAAGAGGGAGAAAATCAAAATAAAAAATTTTGATGAGCCTGAAAAGACATTTGATCAAATGAAAAAACAGTCGACGAGCCTGATGCGACTAGTGTAATCATACTTTTTATGATAAAACTAATATGGAGCAACTTCTTGGGAAATTAAGTTTGATTTTTTACTGTCTTCAAATTAGAAGCCGTTTTAAGGTCTCAAACGATTTCACTTTCATTTTTACTAAAATTTTTACCTTTTTTTTACCAATTTTACAAACGCTTATGGTATTGAAAAAGTGTGAATGGGTTTGATTGTTTGTGAAGCATTGAAAACGTTCCAATAAAGTTTAAGAATTTGAGCGAAAAAAGTTACTGTATACGTTAAAATCGGGGAAAAAACGTATTACTTTACCATTCAGTTAACTTTCAACAAAAATTATTTTCTTGTACAATTTGGTTGCTTCACAAAACTATAGATACAAAAATTGGGCAAAGCTGAAAGTGAAATTGTTTAAGATTTCAAAGCAACTTCTGATTTGACGACAGTATAATAAAGAAAAAACCAATTTTTTTCTCGGTGTTAATTTTATCATGATAAATTTGGTATCAATAGTCGCATTAGGCTCATTTATTGTTTTTATTTGTTATTTGTTTTTAATTTGAGTTGTAATCTCATGAATGTGTTCCAATTAGATTTTTTGGTTAGCCTTTCTGAGCTTAGTACCTGTAAAATCCTTATTAGTGTCAATTTTATTGTCATTTAATTCCACTACATAGTTGACAGAGTAGTTTTCAATTTTTTCTTCACGGAGTTTTTCTTTCACGAATTTTTGATATTCTGCAGGCAGGTCACTACTGCTGAGATCCATCTGGACACCTACAAGACGTTTGGGTACAAGGACTAGCTTGGGAAGATACATCTTTGGTTTGCTGAATAATAATTTGAAAATAAGTGAATCATTGACAGTAGAAGACTTGTTTTTCTGTCTAGATCCTAGACAAGAATTTTTTTGTCCAGAGCCTGATACTAATTTGGTTTCACACAAGGATTAAAATTGGGATATTTTTTCGAATGGAGAAACGATTAGAGATTTTGTCGAAATCTCTGCTTCATTCTTGTACAGCATGTACGCTTATATACAAAATAACAAAATTTCATTTCATAGACTGTATTGTGTTAATTTCATTCGAAATTATTTAGGTTCTTATGAGATGAGCCGATGATTTTCAAAACCGTTACACCTGCTTGGTTGTTTTACATGTATTGACTTCAAAAAAGCTCTCAAAAACTTTCAAAATTGTTTTTTTTTTCAAAACTATTTCAACCTTTTGTAAACGGGTTTCATCTCGTGCCACCAAAAATGCTAGTCATGCTAGTCAATACTTTTTAAATAATTTTCTTCAGGTATATTTTGCATAAATCATTTTACAGGAAATAATAACTAGCAATTTGGCAAGAAAATATTATGATTTCTAATGCTTTTTCAAAAAAACTTCTACAATCACAGAATTGGCAGATTCAACATCCAAAAATATTTTCCTATCAGGAGCTCTTGGTTTTCTGATGATGGCGATTGCATGCGCTACTTTAATGCTCAATCTAATAATACTAAATGGCAGTGTTACTACAGGTTGCGTCTTTGTCACTACAAAGACTTGAACTGTATATGGAAAAACGTCCAGTGGCTATCGTTGCAAAGCCTTCACGCATGCAAAGTACGCCAATGGCCACGTAAATAACAGAGACATGTTGCAATAAAAAGTTCCTAAATTTTTTGTTCTAACTGCTTCGACCTCAGTTTACAAGCTAGCTTTGGAAGACTAGTGGTGCTCATAGGTGATTACTGTAGGACGAAAACAGGTTTGACCCATCAAAGGAACTTTCAATGAACTATTTTGTTCGTTCTACTACAATGAACGTCCTACACTAATATAAAACCCAATTGAGACACGATTATCAAAATGTATACTTTATCAAGGTTATTGCAGCGACAAACGGTTGATTACTAAGGAGTGAATTAATGATATTTGAGAGATAATTCCGGTAGCAAATCAGATCAAATATATATGGTAAATCACCCGCACAAAGTTGCTCGAACCAATGACTAAAGGTCATGTTTCACCAGCTAATTTTAACAAAAATCGGGAACTGAATAAGAAAGATCAATTCCAGTTCAGTTAGGAAAAATCACCAATATACTTCAGGTCCCCCGCTTCGCCCCCTCACGATTACGACCCCTCCCGCAACGCCCCCTCCCCTACACGCCCCACCCTGCCCTCTCCCAAAACGCCCCTCTCCCGCAACCCCCCTACATGTCCCTCTCCCCAGTACGCCTCCCCCACGTCCCCCACTATGCCCCGACGCCATGCACTATTTCCCATTCTGCTTTTTACAACTCGCCATTCGCGTTTATCACAACCCCCAAGAAACGCCTTCACCAAACAACCCCACTCCAGGACCACCAACATACCCACTCCACCGCCCACCGGAATATAAAACCTTGTAGTAGGAGTCAGACGAGGAGGGGGAGGCCTGGGATGTGGGATAGGTTGTGAGGTATAAAAAATAATTTAAAAGTAACAAAAATACGTACGTAGCCTATAATAATAATAAGATTGAATTTTTACAAAAGCGTTTTTCCAATCCATTCAAAATTTCTGTGTGTTCAGTTGTCCTACGTGTTATTATGGCTAAACGCGTTATGTAATAAAGTAAAGAATGAAAAACAAATGTGTTCACAAAAAATAGTTTGCTCACCATGTAAAAATTCAATGCAATTTGACAACAAAAAATTAGTTTTTCAATATTTAAAACCAAATGTGGGTGAGAGGTGTGGAAAAAAGCCCGAAAAAGTTCAAAATTATCGAAACCACAAAATAACTAACTTCAGTCTTAACTTACTATGAGTAAATAAAAATAGCACGCAGAAGATCAAAAATTGAGTTTAATCCATTAAATCAATTATAATTGATTTGGTTTCGTTCGATAAAAAAAGTTTTAAAAAAAAGCAAAACTAATTGATCAAAATCGGTTATAAGTTGATTTATTTTTGTGTCGAAACTTTTAAACATATCAATCCAATTCCAATCAATTAGAATCCGTAATTTTTGAATTTTAGAGAGAAAGACTATAAAAATGTAATAAAACCAAAATTATCTAAGACACTTCAGTGCAATAAAGCGACAAAGACAAAAACCAAACAACCTTCGTCAACTGAACCAACCTATGACGAAAAATCATTCAAAACGTAAAGAACAAAAGTTCCGAAAATTGAAAAATTTTAGTAGAGGTTAGAGGAAGAATGATAGTTGTGATAGTGTATAACTACAACTCAAAAATAAAAAACTTATCTAAAAGTTTATTTTTTGTACGTGCTATATGCAAGTTATGCATGATATGCGCGTCTTATGTGCAAATTGAAAGCAACGAAAATTATTATTAACTCTGACAAGGGAGAAACGTTAGATAGTTCGTATTTGACAGAACACGTGATTTGTATTTTTTACTTTGACTTCTAAACATTTGAGAGAATTCCATAACCAGCTTTGGAAGATATTAAATTGCAGTGAGTTAACCAATTGATCGGTGCTCTCGTTTCCTTTTTCTAAACAGGTTTCTCTGTTTCTCTGATTAATTATCAGCGCTGATGTTTGTTTGTTTTCAGGAAAAGACGCCCGAAACAAAAAAAGGTCCATCATTCGGAGTTTTTTCTTACAGTTTTTATGTTGCTTGCCCTGATACGCCCTGAGAATTTTTAGAGACTTTTTTACTCCTTAGCCATACACTGTTCTCACTTTTTTTCTTGTTTTCTGCTACAATTTTTTTTCAATTGATTTTACAGTTTTTGGATGATCAGTGCTTTGTGCAGGTTCAAGATTTGCATTCCTTTGCAAAAGTCTAGCATGGTTTGCATTTGAAGTACCCTGAGAAAGACACCATTTATTTTTAAATCAGTTTCATTCAAACAAAAGATGAGAAAATTACAATTTATACCTTGCACAACCGAAACCTTGCTTGAAAATAGTCGAAGTATAGGTCGGGCACAATTGTAAAAAGACTCACTATTAAATTTTTGTCAAGCATAATTGATAAATGTCACAAAAGGAATCGGATTATAAGATAGAGCATAGTGGACACATATATTCGACACTTTGGAATATAGGTCGATGCGATTCAAAAGATAACGCAAGAACGGTTTTAATTTCCTTCGAGCACAACCCAGAATAAATTAACATTGCTCGAGCTCAGCTGAAGCAACTGTCGGTCAGAGTCAAAATGAAGTTTGACAACAACTGCATTGAAGCTTGGGCGCAATCTGAAAAAAAAAATCTTCCTTAACTATCCAAATCAAAATGATTGAAAACTATTTTGAAACGCTTTTTCTCGCATTTCGTTTTTCTGGTATGAAAGATGCGCTCAGAAAAACCCAATATTAGGTAAGATAATTGACCTGAAACAATGTTTCAATTAATAATCAATACAGTCATTTTTACATCACACATATCTAATCAATAAGCAATTATATGCTAGGGGGCTATGATTAGAACAATTTTAGAAGAGGATAGTCTCTAAGTGGGTGATAAATTAGTATAGGAGGTTCATTTTAGTATGGTTAAATTAGTCGCATCAGGCACATCGACTGTTTTTCCATTTGATCGAATGTCTTTTCAGGCTCATCAAAAGTTTTTATTTTGATTTTCTCCCTCTTTTTTTTCTCTTGTCTAAATTCGTTCGATTCTTGTCAAAGATGTTTTTATGTCACTTTCTGGAGTCATTCAAGCTCATAACACTGAGTTTGAAGATGATCAAGCCTCCACTTTTGCCAGCTTCTCGTAAAAACATCTAAAAAACCTTGCTTTTATCCGGAATGCAATGCAAGATGGAAAGTTCTCAAAATGTAAAATTCCAGTTCTCGAGCACCACAGCTCAAGTTATGCATGACATGCGCAGGTATTTGACAGAACACTCGAGCTAGCAAGTCAGTTTTGCGACTGCTTAGGATTCAACGAATGTGTTACGACTTCGGGCTAGCAGCCGAACGAATCATGCTTAGTTTTCAACTACATGCAACTAAAAACCCCATAGCTGGTTCTCGAAACCTCAGACCAGGTGATTATGGCTAAAAACAGTGCTAAAATCATTATAAAATTTTCTGGTGACAATTCGATGTCGAATTGATGTATGTATGTAGGTTTTGTGCAAGTTAAAAGCAACGTAATTTACTATCCCCTCTGACAAGCGTGGATAGTTCTTACTTGCCTAAAAAATTGATTTATATCTTTGACCAAACCCGGTTTGAGGTTTCCGATTTATATTTCGACCGACTCAACCCAATCTGTTTAATTTTCGACTATGTTCGACCAAGGAAAAAACTTCGACCAATTTCGACGGAGAAAAAACATTCCGACGCAGTTCGAACGAAGAAAAATATTTCGACTCGGAGAGTTCGGACCGAGTGTTTTTGCGACTTAGAAGAGTTTGCACCAAGAAAAACATTTTGACAGTGTTCGACCGATGAAAAAGGTATCGAATGAATTCTACCCAAGATATGTTCGAGCGAGAAAAAAAAAACGTTTCGTTTGTGTTTGACAGTGGAAAAACACTTTGAC